>NW_024753381.1:0-195164 GCF_018991925.1 Homarus americanus
ACTACCATGACCCAGAGTATGAGGGCCAGGCACCTTGGTGCCATGAACCCGAGTGTGAGGCGGGCACCTCTTAAGTGCCATGGCAGGTGTTAGTGCCGGGCACCCCACAGCACCATGGCCCGGGGTGTGAGAACCGGACACCCATTCAGTGACATGACCCAGGGGTGTGACGGCCAGGCACCCCCTTCAACACCATGACACAGGGTGTTGGGGCTTGGCTCATTCAGTGCCATGAATCGGGGTGTGGCGAGGGCCTGACGATTTCAGTGCCATTAATGTCGGGAATTGTGAGGGCCGGGCACCCCATCAGTGCAATGAACCGGGGTGTGAGGGCCCGGGCACCCCTTCCAGTGCCATGAGAGAGCAGAGTGTGAGGGCAGGGCACCCATATAGTGTTATGAACCGGGGGTGTGAGGCCCGGGCACCCCTTCAGTGCCTTGACCCAGGGGTGTGAGGGGCCGAGCCTTCAGTGCTGAATCAGGGTGTGAGGCCGGGCACCCCCTTCAACTGTGACCCGGGGTGAGG
The DNA here is from genome assembly GCF_018991925.1 of Homarus americanus. Taxonomy (NCBI): domain Eukaryota; kingdom Metazoa; phylum Arthropoda; class Malacostraca; order Decapoda; family Nephropidae; genus Homarus; species Homarus americanus. The sequence goes on from NW_024753381.1 coordinate 526, forward strand.
GCCGGGCACCCCTTCAACTGTGACAGGGTGTGAGGGCCGGCCACCCCTCAGCACCATGGCCCAGGGTGTGAGGGCGGACACCAATTCAGTGACATGACCCGAGGTGTGACGGCCAGGCTCCCTTCAGTGACATGAACCGGTATTGTGAGGGCTGGGCACCCCTTCAGTGACATGATGACCCGGGGTGTGAGGCCAGGCACCCTTTCAGTGACATGTCCCGGAGTGTGAGGGCTGGGGCACCCCTCTAGCACCATGACCTGGAGTGTGAGGCCCAGGCACCCCGCTTCAGTACAATGACTCAGGAGTGAGGGCCAGGCCCCTTTAGTGTCATGAACCGGGTGTGAGGGCCAGGCACCCTTTCAGTGCCATGAAACAGGTTTTGTGAGGGCCGGGCAGCCTACAGTGCTGCGAACCGGGGTGTGAGGTCAGGCACCCTTCAGTGCCATGAATCAGGTGTGAGGCCGGGCACCCCTTCAGCTTCATGACACGGGGTGTTGGGGCTTAGCTCGATTTCAGTGCCATGAATCGGGGTGTGAAGGCCTGGCTCGACCTAAGTGCCATGAATCCGGGGTGTGAGGGACGGGCACCCCTTCAGTGCCATGATCCTGGGTGTGAGCCGGTCACTCCTTCAGTGACATGACCCGGGGTGTGAGGTACGGGCACCGATTCAGTGAGCCATGACCAGGGGGTGTGACGGTCAGGAACCCCTTCAGTGACATGACCCCGGGGTGTGAGTGCCGGGCACCCTTCAGCACCATGGCCCGGGATGTGAGGGCCGGACACCCATTCAGTGACATGACCAGAAGTGTGACGGGCAGGAACCCTTCAGTGACATGAAGTGTGAGGGCCGGGCATCCCTTCAGTGCCATGAACTTGGGTGCGAGGGCCAGGCACCCGCAGCACCATGACCCGGAGTGTAGGGCCCGGGCACCCTTCAGTACCATGACTCAGGGGTGTGAGGGCCAGGCACCTTCTCATGACGCGGGGTTTGAGGGCCTACAGCTCGATTTCAGTGCCATGAATCGTGTGGTGCCGGGCACCCCTTGACACCATGACCAGGGTGTTGGGGCTTGGCTCGATTCACTGCCATGAATTGGGGTGTGAGGGCCTGGCTCGATTTCAGTGCCATGAATCAGGGTGTAGGGGCCAGGTACCCCATCAGCACCATGACCCGGGGTGTAGAGGCTCAGGCACCCCTCAGCACCATGTCAGGGTGTGAGGGCCGGACCTTGCTCATTCAGTGATGACATGACCCGGGGGTGACGGCCGGGCACCCTTTCAGTGACATGACCCGGGGTGTGAGGGCCGGTCACTCCTTCAATGACATGACCCACGGTGTCAGGGCCAGGCACCTTTAGTGACATGACCCCGGGGTGCCAGGGCCGGACCCCTCAGCACCATGACCCGGAGTGTGAGGCCAGGCACCTTCAGTGCCATGAACCAGGGGTGTGACGGCCAGGCATCTTCAATGCCATGAACCGGGGTGTGAGGGCCAGGCACCCTTTCAGTGCCATGAAGCAGGGTGTGAAGGCAGCACCCCAGAATGTAATGAACCGGGGTGTGAGCCGTGCTGCCCCTTCCACATGACCCAGGAGTGTGAGGGCCGGGCACTCCTCCAGCATGACCCGGAGTGTGAGGGATGGGCACCCCTGCAGTGCTGTGAACCCGGGAGGTGTGAGGGCCTGGCACTCCTTTGGTACCATGAAGCGAGATGTGGACCCAGGCACCCCTTTAGGTCCAAGACCCGGGGTGTGAGGGCCCGTGTGCCCTTATTGACATGACCAGGGGTGTGAGGGCCGGGCACCCCTTTAGTGACATGTCACGGGGTGTGAGGGGCCGAGGATCCCTCCAGCACCATTACCCGGAGTGTGACGGCCGGGCACCCCTTCAGTGCCATGAACCGGTGTGAGGCCGGGTACCCTTCCAGCACCATGGCCCGGGGTGTGAGGGCCGGACACCAATTCAGTGACATGAACCGGGGTGTGAGGGCTGGGCACCCTTTTAGTGCCATGAGAGCAGGGGTCAGGGGCCGGGCACCCACATACAGTGCTGAATCAGGAGGTGTGAGGCCAGGGCACCCCTTCACATGACACTTGAAGGGTTTGAGGGCCTGGCTCGATTTCAGTGCCATGAATGGGCGTGTGAGGCCGGGCACCCCATCAGCACCATGACCCGGGGTGTGAAGGCCGGGCAACCCTCAGCACCATGTCCCGGGTGTGAGGGCCGGACACCCATTCAGTGGCATGACCCGGGGTGTGAGGGCCGGGCACCCTTGATGCCATGAAACAGGGTGTGAGGGCCAGGCACCCCTACAGTGCTGCGAACCGAGGTGAGGGCGGGCACCCCTTCACATGACAGGGGCGTGAGGCTCAGGCACCCCTTCGGTCTCATGAATCAGGGGTGTGAGTGCAGGGCACCTTCAGCACCATGACTGGGTGTTGGGGCAGCTCGATTTCAGTGCTATGAATCAGGGGTGTGAGGGGCCTGGCTCGATTTCAGCACCATGCCCCGAGGGTGTGAGGGCCAGGCACCCCTTTATTGACATGACCCGGGGGTGCGAGGGCCAGGCACCCCTCCATGATCCGGAGTGTGAGGGCCAGGCACCTTCCAGTGCCATGAACCGGGGTGTGAGGGCTGGGCTTCTTAAATGCCATGAAACGTGGTGTGAGGGCCAGGCACCCCTCCAGCACCATGCCCCAGTATTGTGAGGGCCGGGCACCTTCAGTACCTGAACCTGGGTGCGAGGGCCGGGCACACCTCCCTTTCCCATGACCCGTAGTATGAGGCCGGGCACCTTCAGTGCCATGAACCGGGTGTGAGGGCCGGGCACATCTTCAGTGCCATGAATCGGGGGTGTGGACAGGCACCCTTTCAGTGACATGAAACGGGGTGTGAGGGCCAGGCACCCCTTCAGTGCATATGAACCTGGGTGCGAGGGCGGACACCCCTCCAGCATGACCCGGGTGTGAGGGCCAGGCACTTGCTGAGTACCATGAACCGGGGTGTGAGGGCCGGGCACCACTTCATGACCAGGGGAGTGAGGGCCGTGCACCTTTGGTGCCATGAAACAGGGTGTGGCCGGGCACCCCTACAGTGCTGTGAACCGGGGTGAGGCCGGGCACCCCTTCAGCACCATGACTCAGGTGAGGCCGGGCACCCCTTCAGTGCATGAGGCAGAGGTGTGAGGCCAGGCACCCCACCAGTGCTGTGAACCAGGGTGTGAGGGCCAGGCACCCCTTCCAGCACCATGACCCAGGTGTGGGGCGGGCACCCCTTCAGTGCCATGAAGCAGGGGGTGAGGTAAGACACCCCTACAGTGCTGTGAACCAGGGGTGTGAGGCCGGGCACCCCTTCACATGACCTGGGGTGTGAGGCCGGGCACCCCTTCCTGACCTGGGGTGTGGGGCCGGGCACCTTCACATGACCTGGGGTGTGAGGGCCGGGCCTTCAGCACCATGACTCGGGGTGTGAGGCCGGGCACCCCATCAGTGCCATGAACCAGGGAGTGGGGCGGACACCCATTCAGTGACATGACCCGGGAGGTGTGACGGCCGGGCACCCCGCTCAGCACCATGACAGGGGTGTTGGGGCTTGGCTCGATTTCAGTGCCATGAATCGAGGTGAGGGCCTGGCTCGATTTCAGTGCCATTAATCCCGGGTGTGAGGGCCAGGGCACCCCATCAGTGCAATGAACCGGGGTGTGAGGGCAGGCACCTTCAGTGCCATGGGGAAGCAGGGGTGTGAGGGCAGGGCACCCATACAGTGTTATGAACCGGTGTGAGGCCAGGCACCCCTTCAGTGCCATGACCCGGGGTGAGGCCGGGCACCCGCTCAGTGCCATGGATGGGGTGTGAGGCCGGGCACCCCCTTCCAGCAATGACCCGGGGTGTGAGGGCCGGGCACCTCCAGCACAATGACCCGGGGTGCTGAGGGCCGGCCACCTCAGCACCATGGCCGAGGTGTGAGGGCCGGACACCAATTCAGTGACATGACCCGGAGTGTGACAGCCGGGCTCCCCTTCAGTGACATGAACCAGTGTGTGAGGGGCTGGGCACCCTTCAGTGACATGACCCGGGGTATGAGGCCAGGCACCCTTTCAGTGACATGTCCCGGAGTGTGAGGCTGGAGCCCCTCTGGCACCATGACCTGGGTGTGAGGCCCAGGCACCTTCAGTACAATGACTCGAGGGCCGGGCGCCCCTTTAGGGTCATGAACCAGGGTGTGAGGGCCAGGCTCCCTTTCAGTGCCATGAAACAGGTTTGTGAGGGCCGGGCAGCCCTACACTGCACTGCGAACCGGGGTGTGAGGGTCAGGCACCCCTTCAGTGATGCCATGAATCGGAGTGTGAGGGCCCGGGCACCCCTTCTTTTCCTTGACCACGGGGTGTTGGGGCTTAGCTCGATTTCCAGTGCCATGAATCCAGGTGTGAAGGCCTGGCTCGATTTCAGTGCCATGAATCAGGGTGTGAGGACAGGCACCCTTCCAGTGCCATGATCCTGGGTGTGAGGGCCGGTCACTCCTTCAGTGACATGACCAGGGTGGTACAGGCACCGATTCAGTGACATGACCAGGAGTGTGACGATTGGAACCCCCTTCAGTGACATGACCCGGGGTGTGAGTGCCGGGCACCCCTTCAGCACCATGGCCCAGGGTGTGAGGGCGGACACCCATTCAGTGACATGACCAGAGTGGCGGGCAGGAACCCTTCAGTGACATGAGCCCGAGGTGTGAGGGCGGGCATCCTTCAGTGCCATGAACTTGGGTGCAGAACCCCTCCAGCACCATGACCCGGAGTGTGAGGGCCGGGCACCCCTTCAATACCATGACTCGGGGTGTGAGGGCCAGACTTGCTCTCTCATGACGCAGGGGTTTGAGGGGCCTAGCTCGATTTCAGTGCCATGAATCGGCGTGTGAGTGCCGGGCACTTGCCAGGCACATGACCCGGGGTGTTGGGGCTTGGCTCGATTTCACTGCCATGAATTGGGGAGTGAGGGGCCTGGCTCGATTTCAGTGCCATGAATCCGAGGTGTGAGGGCCGGGTACCCCATCAGCACCATGACCCGGGGTGTGAGGCCGGGCACCCCTCAACACCATGTCAGGGTGTGAGGGCCGGACACTCATTCAGTGACATGACCCGGGGTGACGGCCGGGCTGCACTTTCAGTGACATGACCCAGGGTGTGAGGGCCGGTCACTCCTTCAATGACATGACCAGGGGTGTCAGGGCCAGGCACCCCTTTAGTGACATGACCCGGGGTGCCAGGGCCGGACACTCAGCACCATGACCCGGAGTGTGAGGCCGGGCACCCCATCAGTGCCATAGACAGGGTGTGACGGCCAGGCATGCTGTGCCATGAACCGGGGTGTGAGGGCCAGGCACCCTTTCAGTGCCATGAAACGGGGTGTGAAGGCCCAGCACCCCTACAGTGCTAATGAACCGGGGTGTGAGGGCCGTGCACCCCCTTCACATGACCCAGGGTGTGAGGGCCGGGCACTCCTCAACACCATGACCCGGAGTGTGAGGGCCAGGCACCTACAGTGCTGTGAACCGGGGTGTGAGGGCCAGGCACTCTTCAGTGCCATGAGCGGGGGTGAGGGCCGGGCACGCTGAGTCAGACCCGGGGGTGTGAGGGCCGTGTACCATATTGACATGACCAGGGAGGTGTGAGGCCAGGCACCCCTTTAGTGACATGTCACGAGTGTGAGGCCGAGATCCCTCAACACATTACCCGGAGTGTGACGGCCGGGCACCCCTTCAGTGCCATGAACCGGGGTGTGAGGCCGGAGTGCCCTTCCAGCACCATGGCCGGGGTGTGAGGGCGGACACCAATTCAGTGATGACATGAACCCGGGGTGTGAGGCTGGGCACCTTTAGTGCCATGAAACAGGGTGTGAGGGCCAGGCACCCATACAGTGCTGCGAATCGGGGTGTGAGGGCGGGCACCCCGCTTCACATGACACTTGAGGTTTGAGGGCCTGGCTCATTCCAGTGCCATGAATGAGCGTGTGAGGCCGGGCACCCCCATCAGCACCATGACCGGGGTGTGAAGGCCGGGCAGCCCTCAGCACCATGTCCCGGGGTGTGAGGGCCGGACCCATTCAGTGACATGACCCCGGGGTGTGAGGGGCCGGGCACCTTCAGTGCCATGAAACAGGGTGTGAGGCCAGGCACCCCTACAGTGCTGCAGAACCGAAGGTGTGAGGCCAGGCACCCCTTCACATGACAAGCAGGGGCGTGAGCTCAGGCACCCCTTCAGTCTCATGAATCGGGGTGTGAGTGCAGGGCACCCCTTCAGCTTCCCCTTGGCAGGTGTTGGGGCTTGGCTCATTCAGTGCTATGAATCGGGGTGTGAGGGCCCTGGCTCGATTTCAGCACCATGCCCAGGAGTGTGAGGCCAGGCACCCCTTTATTGACATGACCCAGGGTGCGAGGCCAGGCACCCCTCACTGCCATGATCAGGTGTGAGGGCCGGGCACCTTCAGTGCCATGAACCGGGGTGTGAGGGCTGGGCTTCTCTTAAATGCCATGAAACGTGGTGTGAGGCCGGGCACCCCTCCAGTGTGAGGGCCAGGCACCCCTTCAGTACCATGAACGCCTGGGTGCGAGGAGCTGGGGCACACCTCCAGCACCATGATAGTATGAGGGCGGGCACCCTTCAGTGCCGGGCAGGGTGTGAGGGCGGGCATCTTCAGTGCCATGAATCAGGGGTGTGAAGGGCGGGCACCCTTTCAGTGACATGAAACGGGGTGAGGGCCGGGCACTCCTTCAGTGTCATGAACCTGGAGTGCGAGGGCGGACACCCCTCGGGGTGTGGGCCGGGCACCCCTTCAGTGTCATGAACCTGGGTGCGGGGCGGACACCCCTCAGCACCATGACCGGAGTGTGAGGCCGGGCACCCTAGTGCCATGAACCGGGGTGTGAGGGCCGGGCACCCTTCACATGACCCGGGGAGTGAGGCCGTGCACCCTTTGGTGCCATGAGACAGGGTGTGAGGCCAGGCACCCCTACAGTGCTGTGAACCGGGGTGTGAGCCGGGCAGCCCTTCACATGACAGGGTGTGAGGGCGACCCTTCAGTGCCATGAACCGGGGTGTGAGGGCCGGGCACCCCTATGTGCTGTGAACCGGGGTGTGAGGGCCAGGCACATTTTCAGTGCCATAAACGGGGTGTGAACGCCGGGCATCCCTAAACTGCTGTGAACCGGGTGTGAGGGCGGGGCACCCCTTCACACTGACCCTGGGTGTGAGGGCCAGGCACCCTTTCAATGCCATGAAAGCGGGGTGTGAGGCCAGGCACCCCTACAGTGCTGTGAACCGGGGTGTGGGGCCGGGCACCCCTTCACATGACCCGGGTGTGAGGGCCGGTTGCTCAGCATCGACTCGGGGTGTGAGGCCGGGCACCCTTCAGTGCCATGAAACGGGGTGTGAAGGCCGGGCACCCCAGTGCTGTGAACCAGGGTGTGAGGCCGGGCACCCTTCAGCACCATGACCCGGAGTGTGAGGGCTGGCACCTTCAGTGCCATGAAACGGGGTGTGAAGGCCGGGCACCCTTACAGTGCTGTGAACCAGGGTGTGAGGGCCGGGCACCTTCACATGACCTGGGGTGTGAGGCCGGGCACCCCTTCACATGACCTGGGGTGAGGGCCGGGCACCCCTTCACATGACCTGGGGTGTGAGGGCACCCCTTCACATGACCTGGGGTGTGAGGGCCGGGCACCCCATCAGTGCCATGAACCGGGGAGTGAGGGCGGGCTCCCATTCAGTGCCATGAAACAGGGTGTGAGTGCAGGGCACCCCTACAGTGTTATGAACCGGGGTGTGAGGGGAGCACCCCTTCCCATGACTCAGGGTGTAATGGCCGGGCAACCCTTCAGTGCCCTGACCCGGGGTGTGAGGGCCGGGTACCCCTCAGCACCATGGCCCGTGGTGAGGCCGGACACCAATTCAGTGACATGAACTGGGGTGTGAGGGCCGGGCACCCTTTTAGTGCCATGAAACAGGGTGTGAGGGCCGGGCACCCCTTCACATGACACGGGGTTTGAGGCCTGGCTCGATTTCAGTGCCATGAATCGGCGTGTGAGTGCGGGCACCCCTTGAGCACCATGACCCAGGGTGTTGGGGCTTGGCTCGATTTCACTGCCATGAATTGGGGTGTGAGGGCCTGGCTCGATTTCAGTGCCATGAATCAGGTGTGAGGGCCGGGTACCCCATCAGCACCATGACCCGGGGTGTGAGGCCGGGCACCCCCCAGCACCATGTCCCGGGGTGTGAGGGCTGGACACTCATTCAGTGACATGACCCGGGTGACGGCCGGGCACCCTTTCAGTGACATGACCCGGGGTGTGAGGGCCAGTCACACCTTCAATGGCCAGGTGTCAGGGCCAGGCACCCTTTAGTGACATGACCGGGGTGCCAGGGCCGGACACCTCCAGCACCATGACCCGGGTGTGAGGGCCGGGCACCTTCAGTGCCATGAACGGGGTGTGACGGCCGGGCACATCTTCAATGCCATGAACCGGGGTGTGAGGGCCGGGCACTCAGTGCCATGAACAGGTGTGAAGTCCGCATCCTACAGTGCTGTGAACTGGGTGTGAGGGCCGTGCACCCCTTCACATGACCCGGTGTGAGGGCGGGCCTCCTCCAGCACCATGACCCGGGTGAGGGCCGGGCACCGTGCTGTGAACCGGGGTGTGAGGCCGGGCACTCCTAGTGCCATGAAGGCGGGGTGGACCCCTTAGGTCCATGACCCGGGGTGTGAGGCCGTGTACCTTATTGACATGACCAGGGTGTGAGGGCCCGGGCACCTTTAGTGACATGTCACGGGGTGTGAGGGCCGAGAATCCCTCCAGCACCATTGCGGAGTGTGACGGCCGGGCACCCTTCAGTGCCATGAACCGGGGTGTGTGAGGGCCGTGCCCTTCAGCACCATGGCCTGGGGTGTGAGGGCCGGACACCAATTCAGTGACAGGGTGTGAGGGCTGGGCACCCTTTAGTGCCATGAAACAGGGTGTGAGGCCGGGCACCCATACAGTGCTGCGAACCGGGGTGTGAGGGCCGGGCACCCTTTCGTGACATGAAACGGGGTGTGACGGGCACACCTTCACATGACCGGGGTGTGAGGCGGGCATCCCTCCAGCACCATGACCCGGATTGTGAGGCCGGGCACCCCTTCAGTGCTATGAACCGGGGGTGAGGGGCAGGCATCTTCAGTGCCATGAACTGGGGTGTGAAGGCCGGGCCCCCAGTGCTTTGAACTGGGGTGTGAGGGCCGGGCACCCTTCACATGACCCGGTGTGAGGCCGGGCACCTTCAGCACCATGACTCGGGTGTGAGGGCCGGGCACCCCATCAGTGCCATGAACCGGGGTGTGATGGCGGGCACCTTCAGTGACATGACCCAGGGTGAGGGCCGGGCACCTCTTTAGTGACATGACCCGGGGAGTAGGGCCGGGGACCCTTCAAGCACCATGACCCGGAGTGTGAGGCCGGGCACCCCTTCAGTGCCATGAACACGGGTGTGGGCCGGCACCCCTTCAGTGCAATGAACCGGGGTGTGATGGCTGGGCACCCTTTCAGTGCCCTGAAGCAGGGTGTGAAGGCCAGTGCTGTGAACCAGGGTGTGAGGGCCGGGCACCCTTCACATGACCCGGGGTGTGAGGGCCGGGCACCCCCACATGACCCGGGTGTGGGGGCTGGCCCCTTCAGCACCATGACTCGGGGTGTGAGGGCCGGGCACCCCATCAGTGCCATGAACCGGGAAGTGAGGGCCGGGCCCTTCAGTGCCATGAAGCAGGGTGTGAGTGCAGGGCACCCTACAGTGTTATGAACCGGGGTGTGAGGGCCAGGCACCTTCCCATGACCAGGTGTAATGGCGGGCAGTGCCCTGACCGGGTGTGAGGCCGGGTGCCCCTCCAGCACCATTGCCCGTGGTGTGAGGGCGGACACCAATTCAGTGACATGAACTGGGGTGTGAGGGCCGGGCACCCGTTTAGTGCCATGAAGCAGGGTGTGGCCGGGCACCCCCAGTGCTGCGAACCGGGGTGTGAGGGGGGCACCCTTTCACATGATGCAGGGGTTTGAGGTCCTGGCTCGATTTCAGTGCCCTGAATCGGCGTGTGAGGGCCAGGCACCCCTTCAGCACCATGACCCGGGTGTTGGGGCTTGGCTCGATTTCACTGACATGAATCGGGGTGTGAGGGCCTGGCACGATTTCAGTGCCATGAATCAGGGTGTGAGGGCCGGGCACCCCTCAGCACCATGTCCCGGGGTGTGAGGGCCGGACACTCATTCAGTGACATGACCCGGGGTGACGGCCGGGCACCCTTTCAGTGACATGACCCGGGGTGTGAGGGCGAGGCACCCTCCAGCACCATGCCTCGGGGTGTGGGCCGGGCACCCCTTCAGTGCCATGAACCTGGGCGTGAGGGCCGGTCCTCCTTCAATGACATGACCCGGGTTGTCAGGGCCAGGCACCCTAGTGACATGACCCGGGGTGCCAGGGCCGGTTCCAGCACCATGACCCGGGTGTGAGGGCGGGCACCCTTTCAGTGCCATGAAGCGGGGTGTGAGGGCCGGGCACCCCTTTAGTCCATGACCCGGGGTGTGAGGGCCGTGTACCCTTATTGACATGACCAGGGTGAGGGCCGGGCACCTTTAGTGACATGTCACGGGGTGAGGGCGAGGATCCTCCAGCACCATTACCGGAGTGTGACGTGGGCACCCTTCAGTGCCATGAACCGGGGTGTGGGCAGGTACCCTTCCAGCACCATGGCCCGGTGTGAGGGCCGGACACCAATTCAGTGACATGAACCGGGGTGAGGGCTGGGCACCCTTAGTGCCATGAGACCAGGGTGTGAGGGCCGGGCACCCATACAGTGCCGCGAATCGGGGTGTGAGGCCGGGCACCCCTTTCGTGACTGAAGCAGGGTGTGACGGCACCACATGACCTGGGGTGTGAAGGCCGGGCATCCCTCAGCACCATGACCCGGATTGTGAGGGCCAGGGCACCCCTTCAGTGCCATGAACAGGGTGTGAGGGGCAGGCACATCTTCAGTGCCATGAACTGGGGTGTGAGGCCGGGCCCCTACAGTGCTTTGAACCGGGGTGTGAGGCCGGGCACTTCACATGACCCGGGGTGTGAGGGCCGGGCACCTCTTCAGCACCATGACTCAGGGGTGTGAGGGCCGGGCACCCCATCAGTGCCATGAACAGGGTGTGATGGCCGGGCACCTTCAGTGACATGACCCAGGGAGTGAGGGCCGGGCACCTCTTTAGTGACATGACCCGGGAGTGAGGCCGGGGACCCTTCAAGCACCATGACCCGGAGTGTGAGGGCCGGGCACCCTTCAGTGCCATGAACACGGGTGTAGGGCCAGGCACCCCTTCAGTGCAATGAACCGGGGTGTGATGGCCGGGCACCCTTTCAGTGCCCTGAAACGGGGTGTGAAGGCCAGGCACCCCACAGTGCTGTGACCCAGGGTGAGGGCCGGGCACCCTTCACATGACCCGGGGTGAGGGCCGGGCACCCCTTCACATGACCGGGGTGTGAGGGCTGGGCACCCCTTCAGCACCATGACTCGGGGTGTGAGGGCCGGGCACCCCATCAGTGCCATGAACCGGGAAGTGAGGCCGGGCTCCCCTTCAGTGCCATGAAACAGGGTGTGAGTGCAGGGCACTACAGTGTTATGAACCGGGGTGTGAGGGCCGGGCACCCTTCCCATGACCCGGGGTGTAATGGCCGGGCAACCCTTCAGTGCCCTGACCCGGGGTGTGAGGGCCGGGTGCCCCTCAGCACGCCCCGTGGTGTGAGGGCCGGACACCAATTCAGTTACATGAACTAGGGTGTGAGGGCCGGGCACCCTTTAGTGCCATGAAGCAGGGTGTGAGGGCCGGGACCCCTACAGTGCTGCAGAACTGGGGTGTGAGGGCCGGGCACCCTTTCACATGATGCGGGGTTTGAGGTCCTGGCTGAATTTCATGCCCTGAATCGGCGTGTGAGGGCCGGGCACCCCTTCAGTGCCATGACCCGGGTGTGAGGCCGGGCACCCCATCAGTGCCATGAACCGGGGTGTGAGGGCTGGGCACCCCTTCAGTGACATGACCCAGGGGAGTGAGGCCGGGCACCTCTTTAGTGACATGACCCGGGGGTGAGGGCCGGGGACCTTCCAGCACCATGACCCGGAGTGTGAGGGCCGGGCACCTTCAGTGCCATGAACACGGGTGTGGGGCCAGGCCTTCAGTGCAATGAACCGGGGTGTGATGGCCGGGCACCCTTTCAGTGCCCTGAAACAGGGGTGTGAAGGGCCGGGCACCCCTACAGTGCTGTGAACCAGGGTGTGAGGGCCGGGCACCCCTTCACATGACCCGGGTGAGGGCCGGGCACCCCTTCACATGACCCGGGTGTGAGGGCCGGGCACCCCTTCAGCACCATGACTCGGGTGTGAGGCCGGGCACCCATCAGTGCCATGAACCGGGAAGTGAGGGCGGGCTCCCCTTCAGTGCCATGAAACGGGGTGTGAGTGGGGCACCCCTACAGTGTTATGAACCGGGGTGTGAGGGCCGGGCACCTTCCCATGACCCGGGGTGTAATGGCCGGGCAACCCTTCAGTGCCCTGACCCGGGGTGTGAGGCCAGGTACCCCTCAGCACCATGGCCCGTGGTGTGAGGGCCGGACACCAATTCAGTGACATGAACTGGGGTGTGAGGGCCGGGCACCCGTTTAGTGCCATGAAGCAGGGTGTGAGGCCAGGCACCCCTACAGTGCTGCGAACCGGGGTGTGAGGGCCGGGCACCCCTTTCACATGATGCGGGGTTTGAGGGCCTGGTCGATTTCAGTGCCTGAATCGGCGTGTGAGGCCGGGCACCCTTCAGCACCATGACCCGGGGTGTTGGGGCTTGGCTCGATTTCACTGACATGAATCGGGGTGTGAGGGCCTGGCACGATTTCAGTGCCATGAATCAGGTGTGAGGGCCGGGCACCCCTCCAGCACATGTCCCGGGTGTGAGGGCCGGACACCCATTCAGTGACATGACCCGGGGTGACGGCCGGGCACCCTTTCAGTGACATGACCCGGGGTGTGAGGGCCGAGCACCCCTCCAGCACCATGCCCCGGGGTGTGTGGGCCGGGCACCTTCAGTGCCATGAACCTGGGTGTGAGGGCCGGTCACTCCCTTCAGTGACATGACCCGGGGTGTCAGGGCCGGACCCTTAGTGACATGACCCGGGGTGCGAGGGCCGGTTACCCCTCAGCACCATGACCCGGGGTGTGAGGGCCGGGCACCCCTTCAGTGCCATGAAGCGGGGTGAGGCCGGGCACTTCAGTCCATGACCCGGGGTGTGAGGGCCGTGCACCCTTATTGACATGACCAGGGGTGTGAGGGCCGGGCACACCTTCAGTGACATGTCACGGGGTGTGAGGCCGGGGACCCCTCAGCACCATGACCCGGGTGTGATGGCCGGGCACCCCTTCAGTGCCATGAACCGGGGTGTGAGGGCCGGGTACCCTTCCAGCACCATGGCCCGGGGTGTGAGGCCGGACACCAATTGGTGAACCGGGGTGTGAGGCTGGGCACCCTTTAGTGCCATGAAACAGGGTGTGAGGGCCGGGCACCCATACAGTGCTGCGAATCGGGGTGTGAGGCCGGGCACCCCTTTCGACATGAAACGGGGTGTGACCCGGGCACCCCTTCCCACATGACCCGGGGTGTGAAGGCCGGGCACCCTCAGCACCATGACCCGGGTTGTTGGGGCTGGGCACCTTCAGTGCCATGAACCGGGGTGTGAGGCCTGGCACATCTTCAGTGCCATGAACCGGGGTGTGAGGGCCGGGCCCCTACAGTAGCTGAACTGGGTGTGAGGGCGGGCACCCTTCACATGACCCGGGTGTGAGGGCCGGGCACCCCTTCAGCACCATGACTCGGGGGGCTGGCACCATCAGGAACAGGGGTGTGATGGCCGGGCACCCATTCAGTGACATGACCCAGGGGAGGAGGCCGGGCACCTCTTAGTGACATGACCGGGAGGAGGGGCCGGGACCCTTCAGCACCATGACCCGGAGTGTGAGGGCCGGCACCCCTTCAGTGCCATGAACACGGGTGTAAGGGCCGGGCACCCCTTCAGTGCCATGAACCGGGGTGTGATGGCCGGGCACCCCTTTCAGTGCACTGGAAACGGGGTGTGAGGCTGCGGCACCCCTACAGTGCTGTGAACCAGGGTGTGAGGGCCGGGCACCCTTCACATGACCCGGGGTGTGAGGGCCGGGCACCCCTTCACATGACCCTGGGTGTAGGGGCTGGGCACCCCTTCAGCACCATGACTCGGGGTGTGAGGGGCTGGCACCCCATCAGTGCCATGAACCGGAGTGAGGGCCGGGCTCCTTCAGTGCTGGGCGTGAAACGGGGTGTGAGTGCAGGGCACCCCTACAGTGTTATGAACCGGGTGTGAGGGCCGGGCACCCTTCCCATGACCTGGGTGTAATGGCCGGGCACCCCTTCAGTGCCCTGACCCGGTGTGAGGGCCGGGTGCCCTCCAGCACCATGGCCCGTGGTGTGAGGGCCGGACACCAACAGTGACATGAACTGGGGTGTGAGGGCCGGGCACCCTTTTGTGCCATGAAGCAGGGTGTGGAGGGCCGGGCACCTACAGTGCTGCGAAACTGGGGTGTGAGGGCCGGGAACCCTTTCACATGATGCGGGGTTTGAGGTCCTGGCTCGATTTCAGTGCCCTGAATCGGCGTGTGAGGGCTGGCACCCTTCAGCACCATGACCCGGGTGTTAGTTGGCTCGATTTCACTGACATGAATCGGGTGTGAGGGCCTGGCACGATTTCAGTGCCATGAATCAGGGTGTGAGGGCTGGCACCCTCCAGCACCATGTCCCGGGTGAGGGCCGGAACACTCATTCAGCATGACACCTGGGGTGACGGCCGGGCACCTTTCAGTGACATGACCCGTATGAGGGCTGAGCACCCTCCAGCACCATGCCTGGGGTGGGGCTGGCACCCCTTCAGTGCCATGAACCTGGGTGAGGGCCGGTCACTCCTTCAATGACATGACCTGGGGTGTCAGGGCCGGGCACCCTTTAGTGACATGACCCGGGGTACCAGGGCCGTTACCCTCCAGCACCATGACCCGGAGTGTGTGAGGGCTGGCAACCTTCGTGCCATGAACCGGGGTGTGACGGCCGGGCACATCTTCAAGCCATGAACCGGGTGTGAGGGCTGGGCACCCTTTCAGTGCCATGAAACGGGGTGTGAAGGCCCGGCACCCCTACAGTGCTGTGAACCGGGTGTGAGGGCCGTGCACCCTTCACATGACCCGGGGTGTGAGGGCCGGGCACCTCCAGCACCATTACCCGGAGGGAGCCGTGCACCCTTCACATGACCTGGGGTGAGGGCTGGGCACCCTCCAGCACCATGACCCGGAGTGTGAGGGCCGGGCACCCCTACAGTGCTGTAAACCGGGGTGAGGGCTGGGCACTCCCTTCAGTGCCATGAAGCGGGGGTGTGAGGGCCGGGCACCCCTTAGGTCCATGACCCGGGGTGTGTGGGCCGTAATTCTTATTGACATGACCAGGGGTGTGGGGCCGGGCACCCCTTTAGTGACATGTCCCGGGTGTGAGGGCCGAGGATCTTTCCAGCACCATGACCCGGAGTGTGAGTGCCGGGCACCCCTTCAGTGCCATGAACCGGGGTGTGAGGGCCGGGTACCCTTCCAGCACCATAGCCCGGGTGTGAGGGCCGGACACCAATTCAGTGACATGAACCCGGGTGTGAGGGCTGGGCACCCTTTAGTGCCATGAAACAGGGTGGAGGCCGGGCACCCATACAGTGCTGCGAACCGGGGTGTGAGGGCTGGGCACCCCATCACATGACGCGGGTTTGAGGGCCTGGCTCGATTTCAGTGCCATGAATCGGCTCGAGGCCTGGCTTGATTTCAGTGCCATGAATCGGGGTGTGAGGGCCGGGTACCCATCAGCACCATGACCCGTGAAGGCCGGGCACCCCTTCAGCACCATGTCCCGGTTGTTGGGGCTTGGCTCGATTAGTGCCAGTGAATCGGGGTGTGAGCGCCTCTCTGATTTCAGTGCCATGAATCGGGGTGAGGGCCGGGTACCCCATCAGCACCATGACCCGGTGAAGGCCGGGCACCCTCCAGCACCATGTCCCTGGGAGGGCCGGACACCCATTCAGGGACATGACCCGGGTGTGACGCCGGGCACCCTTCAGTGACATGACCCGGGGTGGAGGGCCGGGCACCCTCCAGCACCTTGCCCCGGGTGTGAGGGCCGGGCACCCTTCCAGTGCCATGAACCTGGGTGTGAGGGCCGGCTTTCAGTGACATGAACCGGGTGTGAGGGCTGGCACCCCTTTCGTGACATGAAGGTGTGAATGCCCGGCACCCCTACAGTGTTGTGAACCGGGTTGTGAGGGCTGGCACCCCTTCACATGACCCGAGGCCGGGCATCCCTCCAGCACCATGACCCGGATTAGGAGGGCCGGGCACCCTTCAGTGCCATGACCAGGGTGTGAGGGCCGGGCACATCTTCAGTGCCATGAACCGGGGTGTGAGGGCTGGCACCCTTTCAGTGCCATGAAACGGGGTGTGAAGGCCCGGTACCCCTACAGTGCTTTGAACTGGGTGTGAGGGCCGGGCACCCTTCACATGACCCGGGGGGTGAGGGTCGGGCACCCTTCAGCACCATGACTCGGTGTGTGAGGGCCGGGCACCCCATCAGTGCCATTAACCGGGTGGTGATGGCCGGGCACCCCTTCAGTGACATGACCCAGGGAGTGAGGGCCGGGACCCTCCAGCACCATGAACCGGAGGTAGGGCTGGCACCCCTTCAGTGCCATGAACACGGGTGGGGAAGGGCCGCACCCTTCAGTGCCATGAACCGGTGTGATGGCCGGGCACCCTTTCAGTGCCCTGAAACGGGTTTGAAGGCCGGGCACCCCTACAGTGCTGTGAACCAGGTGTGAGGGCCGGGCACCCCTTCATGACCCGGGGTGTGAGGGCCGGGCACCCCTTCACATGACCTGGGGTGTGAGGGCCAGGCACCCCTTCAGCTCCATGACTCGGGGTGGAGGGGCTGGGCACCCCATCAGTGCCATGAACCGGGGAGAGGCCGGGCTCCCCTTCAGTGCCATGAAACGGGTGTGAGTGCAGGGCACCCCTACAGTGTTATGAACCTTGGTGTGGAGGGCCGGGCACCCCTTCCCATGACCTGGGGTGTAATGGCTGGCAACCCATCAGTGCCCTGACCTGGGGTGTGAGGGCTGGCACCCCTCCAGCACCATGGCCTGTGGTGTGAGGGCTGACACCAATTCAGTGCCATGAACCGGGTGTGATGGCTGGCACCCCAGTGACATGACCCAGGGAGTGAGGGCCGGGACCCTCCAGCACCATGAACCGGGAGGTGAGGCCGGGCACCCCTTCAGTGCCATGAACACGGGTGGAGGGCCGGGCACCCCTTCAGTGCCATGAACTGGGGTGTGATGGCCGGGCACCCTTTCAGTGCCCTGAAACGGGTGTGAAGGCCGGGCACCCTACAGTGCTGTGAACCAGGGTGTGAGGGCCGGGCACCCCTTCACATGACCCGGGTGTGAGGGCTGGGCACCCTTCAGCACCATGACTCGGGGTGTGAGGGCCGGCTCCCTTTCAGTGCCCTGAAATGGGTGGAGGGCCGGGCACCCCTATAGTGCTGTGAACCTGGGTGTGAGGCCGGCACCCTTCACATGACCTGGGTGTGAGGGCTGGGCACCCCTTCAGCACCATGACCAGGGTGTGAGGCCCGGCTCCCTTTCAGTGTCCTGAAACGGGGTGTGGCCGGGCTCCCCTACAGTGCTGAGAACCGGAGTGTGAGGCCGGGTACCCTTCACATGACCCTGGGTGTGAGGGCCGGGCACCCTTCACATGACCGGGGTGTGAGGGCTGGCACCCTCAGCACCATGATCTGGGTGTGAGGCCGGGCACCCCATCAGTGATGAACCGGGAGTGAGGGCTGGCCCCTGCAGTGCCATGACCTGGGCAGGAGGTCCAGGCACTTTCAGTGACATGTCCCGGGGTGTGTGAGGGCCGGGCACCCTTTCAGTGCCATGAAACAGGTGAAGGCCGGGCACCTACAGTGCCATGAATCGGGGTGTGAGGGCTGGCACCCTTCAGCACCATGACCCTGAGTGTTGGGGCTTGGTTCGATTTCAGTGCCATGAAACGCTGTGTGAGGGCCTGGCCTGATTTCAGTGCCATGAATCGGGGTGTGAGGGCCGCACCCCTTCAGTGACATGACCCGGGGTGTGAGGGCATGGCACCTCCAGCACCATGCCCCGGGGTGTGAGGGGTCGGCACACCTTCAGTGCCAGGAACCTGAGTGTGAGGGGCCGGTCACTCTTTCCAGTGACATGACCCGGGTGTCAGGCCGGGCACCACTTTAGTGAAATGACCCGGGGTGTGGCTGGCACCCTCCAGCACCATGACCCGGAGTGTGAGGGCTGGGCACCTCCAGCACCATGGCCTGGGTGAGAGGGCCTGACACCATTCAGTGACATGACCTGGGGTGACGGTCGGGCACCCCTTCAGTGACATGACCTGGGGTGTGAGGGCATGGCACCCTTCAGCACCATGCCCGGGGTGTGAGGGCCGGGAAACCAGCACCATGCCTCGGGGTGTGAGGGCTGGGCAACCCTTTAGTGCCGTGAACCTGGGTGTGAGGTCCAGTCACTCCATCAGTGACATGACCCGGGGTGTCAGCCGGGCACCCTCGTGACATGACCCGGGGTGAGGGCCGGGCACCCTTTCAGAGCCATGAAACGGTGTGAAGGCCCGGCACCTACAGTGCTGTGAACTGGCTTGGAGGGGCCGGGCACCCTTCACATGAAACGGGGTGATAGCCCGGCACTTACAGTGCTGTGAACTGGGGTTTGAGGGCTGTGCACCCTTCACATGACCTGGGGTGTGCGGGCACCCCCCAGCACCATGAAACGGGGTGTGAGGGCTGGGCACCCTTCAGTGCCATGAAGCGGGGTGTGAGGCCGTGTACCTATTGACATGACCAGGGGTGTGAGGGCGGGGATCCTTCCAGCACCATGACCCGAGTGAGGGCCGGGCACCCTTCCCATGACCTGGTGTAATGGCTGGGCAACCTTCAGTGCCCTGACCCGGGTGTGAGGGCGGGCACTTTTCCAGCACCATGGCTCTGGGTGAGAGGACACCAATTCAGTGACATGAACCGGGTGTGAGGGCTGCCATGAAACAGGGTGTGAGGGCCGGGCACCCATACAGTGCTGGGGAACTGGTGTGAGGCCGGGCACCCTTCAGATGACCCGGGGTGTGAGGGCCGGTCGATTTCAGTGCCATGAATCGGCGTGTGAGGGCCGGGCACCCTTCAGCACCATGTCCCGGTGTTGGGGCTTGGCTCGATTTCAGTGCCATGAATCGGGGTGAGGGCCTGCTCGATTTCAGTGCCATGAATCGGGTGAGGGCCGGGTACCCCATCAGCACCATGACCCGGGTGTGAAGGCCGGGCACCCCTCCAGCACCATGTCCCGGGTGTGAGGGCCGGACACCCATTCAGTGACATGACCCGGTGTGACGTCCGCACCCCTTCAGTGACATGACCCGGGGAGTGAGCCGGGCACCCTCCAGCACCATGCCCCGGGTGAGGGCCGGTCACTCCTTCAGTGGCATGACCTGGGTGTCAGGGCCGGGCACCCCTTTCGTGACATGAAACGGGGTGTGAATGCCCGCACCCCTACAGTGTTGTGAACCGGTTGTGAGGGCCGGCACCCCTTCACATGACCCGGGGTGAGGGGGCCGGCACCCCTTCACATGACCTGGGGTGTGAGGGCTGGCACCCCATCAGTGCCATGAACTGGGGAGTGAGGGCCGGGCTCCCCTTCAGTGCCATGACCCGGGTGTAGGCCTGGGCACCCCTTCAGTGCCATGAAACGGGGTGGAGTGCAGGGCACCCCTACAGTGTTATGAAACGGGTGGAGGCCGGGCACCTTCGCATGACCTGGTGCAATGGCCGGGCACTCCTTCAGTGCCCTGACCTGGGGTGTGAGGGCTGCACTTGCAGCACCATGGCCCGGGGTGTGAGGGCCGGAAACCAATTCAGTGACATGAACCGGGGTGAGAGTGCAGGGCACCCCTACAGGCGTTATGAACCGGGGTGTGAGGGCCGGGCACCCCTTCACATGACGCGGGGTGTGAGGGCCTGGCTCGATTTCAGTGCCATGAATCGGCGTGTGAGGGCTGGGCACCCTTCAGCACCATGACCCGGGGTGTTGGGGTGGTCGATTTCACTGACATGAATCGGGGTGTGAGGGCCTGGCACGATTTCAGTGCCATGAATCAGGGTGTGAGGGCTGGCACCCTCCAGCACCATGTCCCTGGGTGTGAGAGGCTGACACCTTTCTCAGTGACATGACCCGGGGTGACGGCCGGGCACCCTTTCAGTGACATGACCCGGGGTGTGAGGCTGAGCACCCTTCCAGCACCATGCCCCTGGGTGTGTGGGGCCGGGCACCCTTCAGTGCCATGAACCTGGGTGAGGGGCCGGTCACTCCTTCAATGACATGACCTGGGTGTCAGGGCGGCATCCCTTTAGTGACATGACCTGGGGTGCCAGGGGCTGTCACCTCCAGCACCATGACCGGAGTGTGAGGGCAGGGCACCCTTCAGTGCCTGAACCGGGTGTGATGGCTGGGCACCCCTTCAGTGACATGACCCGGGGTGGAGGGCTGGGCACCCTTTCAGCACCATGACCTGGGGTGTGAGGGCCGGCACCCCATCAGTGCTGCGAACCGGGGTGATGGCTGGGCACCCTTTCAGTGCCCTGAAACGGGTGTGAAGGCCGGGCACCCCATAGTGCTGTGAACCAGGGTGAGGGCCGGGCACCTCTTCCACATGACCCGGGGTGTGAGGGCGAGCACCCTTCACATGACCTGGGGTGTGAGGGCTGGGCACCCCTTCAGCACCATGACTTGGGTGTGTGAGGGCAGCACCCCATCAGTGCCATGAACCGGGGAGTGAGGGCTGGGCTCTCTTCATATGAACGGGGTGTGAGTGCAGAGCATCCTTACAGTGTTATGAACCAGGTGAGGGAGGCACTTTCCATGACCCGGGGTGTAATGGGGCCGGCCAACCTCAGTGCCCTGACCCGGGTGATGGCAGGGTACCCCTCCAGCACATGGCCCGTGGTGTGAAGGCCGGACACCAATTCAGTGACATGAACTGTGTGAGGCTGGGCACCCTTTAGTGCCATGAGACAGGGTGTGAGGGCCGGGCACCCCTACAGTGCTGTAGAACCTGGGTGAGGGCCGGGCACCCCTCACATGACGCGGGGTTTGAGGCCCTGGCTCGATGTCAGTGCCATGAATCAGTTTGAGGCCTGGCCTGATTTCAGTGCCATGAATCAGGGTGAGGCCGGGCACCCCATCAGCACCATGACCCGGGTGTGAAGGCCGGGCACCCCTCCAGCACCATGTCCCGGGTGTGAGGGCCGAACACTCATTCAGTGACATGACCCGGGTGACGGCCGGGCACCCTTTCAGTGACATGACCTGAGGTGTGAGGGTCGAGCATCCCTCCAGCACCATGCCCCGGGTGGTGGGCGGGCACCCTTCAGTGCCATGAACCTGGGTGTGAGGGCCGGTTACTCCTTCAATGACATGACCTGGGTGTCGGGCCGGCACCTTTAGTGACAGGACCCGGGGTGCCAGGGCCGGGCACCCTCCAGCACCATGACCTGGAGGGAGGGACCGGGCACCTTCAGTGCCATGAACTGTGTGATGGCCGGGCACATCTTCAATGCCATGAACTGTGGAGGGCCGGGCACCCTTTTCAGTGCCATGAAACGGGTGTGAAGGCCCGCACCCTAGAGTGCTGTGAAACTGGGGGTGTGAGGGCTGCACCCTTCACATGACCCGGGGTGTGAGGGCTGGCACCCCAGCACCATGACCCGGAGGAGGGCCGGGCACCCCTACAGTGCTGTGGAACGGGGTGAGGGCCGGGCACCCATTCAGTGCCATGAAGGGGTGTGAGGCCGGGCACCTTAGGTCCATGACCCGGGGTGTGAGGCTATGTACCCTATTGACATGACCAGGGTGTGAGGGAGGGCACTTTAGTGACATGTCCCGGGGTGTGAGGGCCGGGATCCCTCCAGCACCATGACCTGGAGGGCCGGGCACCTTCAGTGCCATGAACAGGGGTGTGAGGCGGGCACCCCTGCAGTAGTTATGAACCGGGGTGGAGGGCTGGGCACCCCTTCACATGACCCGTGTGAGGGCTGGGCACCCCTTCAGCACCATGACTGGGGTGTGAGGGCCGGGCACCTTTCAGTGCCCTGAATGTGAAGGCCGGGCACCCCTACAGTGCTGGAACCGAGTGTGAGGGCTGGTACTTTTCATGGACCTGGGGTGAGGGCTGGGCACCCTTCACATGACCCCGGGTGTGAGGGCCGGGCACCCCTTCAGCACCATGACTGGGTGAGGGCTGGCACCCCATCAGTGCCATGAACCGGGGAGTGAGGGCCGGGCTCCTTCAGTGCCATGACCCTGGTGAGGCCCGGGCACTTTCAGTGAAAACCCGGGGGAGGCCGGGCACCCTTCAGCACCATGACTGGGGTGTGAGGGCTTGGCTCGATTTCTGCATGAATCAGGGTGTGAGGGCTTGGTACCCCATCAGCACTATGACCCGGAGTGTGAGGGCCGGGCACCCCTTCAGTGCCATGAACTGGGTGGAAGGCCCGCACCCTAGTGCTGTGAACCGGGGTGAGGGCGGTGCACCCCCTTCACATGACCCGGGGTGAGGGGGCACCTCCAGCACCATGAAACGGGTGTGAGGGCTGGGCACCCTTCAGTGCCGAAGGGGTTCGGCGGGCATCCCTTTAGGTCCATGACCGTGTGAGGGCCAGTGTACCTTATTGACATGACCAGGGTGTGAGGGCCGGGCACCACTTAGTGACATGTCCCGGGTGTGAGGCTGGGCACCCCTTCAGCACCATGACTCGGGGTGTGAGGCCGGGCACCCTTCAGTGCCATGAAACGGAGGGGTGCCGGGCACCCATACAGTGCTGTGAACCTGGGGTGTGAGGCCGGCACTTCTTCACATGACCAGGGGTGTGGAGAGCCGGGCACCCCTTCACATGACCCGGGGTGGAGGGGGCACCCTTCAGCACAGACCGGTGTGAGGGCTGGCACCCCATCAGTGCCATGAACTGGGGAGTGAGGGCCGGTTCCTTCAGTGCCATGACCGGTGTGGCCTGGGCACACTTTCAGTGAAATGACCCGGGTGAGGGACGGGCACCCTTCAGCACCATGACTGGGGTGTGAGGGCCGGGCACCCCATCAGTGCTATGAACTGCGGTGTGAGGGCCGGGCACCCCTTCAGTGACATGACCCGGGTGAGGGCCGGGCACCCTTCACATAACCTGGGGTGTGAGGGCCGGGCACCCTTCACATGACCCGGGTGAGGGCTGGGCACCCCTTCAGCACCATTAAACGGGGTGTGAGTGCTGGGCACCCATACTGTGGTTTGAACCAGGTGTGAGGGCCGGGCACCTTTCACATGACCCGGGTGTCAGGCCGGGCACCCCTTCACATGACCCGGGGTGTAGGCTGCACCCCTTGTTCCTGACCTGGGTGGAGGGCTGGGCACCCTCCAGCACCATGGCCTGGGGTGTGAGGGCTGACACCAATTCAGTGAAATGACTGGGTGACGGCTCCCCTTCAGTAATGATGACCTGGGGTGAGGGCTGGGCATCCTTCAGTGACATGACCCGTGAGGGCTGGCACCTCTTCAGTGACATGTCCCGGGTGTGAGAGCCGGGCACACTTCAGTGCCATGAAACAGGGTGAAGGCCGGGCACCCCTACAGTGCCATGAATCGGGGTGTGAGGGCTGGCACCCATTCAGCACCATGACCTGGGTGTTGGGGCTTGCCTGATTTCAGTGCCATGAATCGTGGTCTGAGGGCCGGGCACCTTCTCAGTGACATGACCTGGGTGGGGCCGGACACCTCCAGCACCATGCCCTGGGGTGGAGGGCTGGGCACCCCTTTCAGTGCCATGGAACCTGGGTGTGTGAGGGCCGTCACCTCTTCAGTGACATGACCTGGGTGTGAGGGCTGGGACCCTTTAGTGACATGACCCGGGGGTGTGAGGGCCGGGCACCCTCCAGCACCATGAACCGGAGTGTGAGGGCCGGCACCCTCCAGCACCATGAACTGGAGTGAGGGCCGGCACCCTTCAGTGTCATGAGCCAGGGTGAGGCCTGGCACCCTTTCTGTGCCAGCGAAACAGGGTGTGGAGGGCCGGGCACCCACCAGTGCTGGCGAACCGGGTGGAGGGCTGGCACCCCACAGCACCATGACCTGGGGTGTTGGGGTTGGCTCGATTTCAGTGCCATGAACGGGGTGTGAGGGCCTGGCCTCATTTCAGTGCCATGAATCAGGGTGTGGAGGGCCGGGCACCCTCCACACCATGCCCCGGGTGTGAGGGCCACCCTTCAGTGCCATGAACCTGGGTGTAGGGCCGGTCACCTTCAGTGACATGACCCGGGGTGTCAGGGCCGGCACCCCTTGTGACATGGAACGGGTGAATGCCCGGCACCCCTTCAGTGTTGTGAACAGGGTGTGGGAGGGCTGGGCACCTTCACACGACCCGGGGTGTGAAGGCCGGCACCTTCAGTGCCAGTGAACCTGGGTGAGGCCGGTCACTCCTTCAGTGACATGACCTGGATGCAGGGCCGGGGCACCCCTTTCGTGACATCAAACGGGGTGTGAGGGCCGGGCACCCTTCAGTGCCAGTGAACACGGGTGAGGGCTGGGCAATTCCTTCAGTGCCATGAACCGAGGTGTGATGGCTGGGCACTCTTTCAGTGCCCTGGAAACGGGGTGTGAAGGCCGGCACCCCTTCACATGACCCTGGGGTGTGAGGGCCGGGCACCCCTTCACATGACCTGGGGTGTGAAGGCCGGGCACCCTTCAGCACAATGACTTGGGGGTGTGAGGGCTGGCACCCCATCAGTGCCATGAACTGGGGAGTGAGGGCCGGGCACCACTTTCCATGACCTGGGGTGTAATGGCCGTGCAACCCCTTCAGTGCCCTGACCCGTGTGAGGGCCGGCACCCTCCAGCACCATGGCCTGTGGTGTGAGGGCCGGACACCAATCCAGTGACATGAACTGGGGTGTGAGGGCTGGCACCCCTACAGTGTTATGAACTGGGGGTGAGGGCCGGGCACCCCTTTCCATGACCTGGGGTGTAATGGCCGGGCAACCCTTCAGTGCCCTGGACCTGGGGTGTGAGGGCCGGGTACCCCTGCAGCACCATGGCCCGTGGTGTGAGGGCCGACACCAATCCAGTGACATGAACTGGGGTGAGGGCCGGGCACCCTTTAGTGCCATGAAACAGGGTGTGAGGGCTGGGCACCCCTGGGCAATGCTGCGAACCGGGGTGAGGGCTGCACCTTCACATGACGCGGGGCTTGAGGGCCTGGCTCGATTTCAGTGGCGAATCCGGGGGTGAGGGCCGGGCACCCCATCAGCACCATGACCCGGGGTGTGAAGTCCGGGCACCCCTCCAGCACCATGTCCTGGGTGTGAGGGCCGGACACTCATTCAGTGACATGTGAACCAGACGGCTGCACCCTTTCAGTGACATGACCTGGGGGTGAGGGCCGAGCACCCCTCCAGCACTATGCCCTGGGTGTGTGGGGCCGGGCACCCATTCAGTGCCATGAACCTGGGTGTGAGGGCCGGTCACTCCCTTCAATGACATGACCGGGTGTAGGCCGGGGACCCTTTTAGTGACAGGACCCAGGTGCCAGGGCCGGGCACCCCTCCAGCACCATGACCGAGTGAGGGCCGGGCACCCCTTCAGTGCCATGCGGGGTGTGACGGCCGGGCACATTTTCAATGCCATGAACCGGGGTGTGAGGCCGGGCACCTTTCAGTGCCATGAAACTGGGTGTGAAGGCTCGGCACCCTTACAGTGCTGTGAACCGGGGTGTGAGGGCCGTGCACCCTCCAGCACCATGACCTGGAGTGTGAGGGGCCGGCACCCCCACAGTCCTGTGAACCGGGGTGTGAGGGCGGGCACCTGCCCAGTTGCAGGGGTGGAGGGGCTGGCACCCTTTAGGGTCCATGACCCGGGGTGTGAGGGCCGGTACTCCATTATCATGACCAGGGTGTGAGGGCCGGGCACCCTTAGTGACATGTCCGGGGTGTGAGGGCTGGGGATCCCTTCCAGCACCATGACCGAGTGTGTGAGGCTGGGCACCCTTCAGTGCTATGAACAGGTGAGGCCGGGCACCCTTCAGTACCATGAACCGGGGTGTGAGGGCTGCGGCACCCTTTCAGTGCCATGAAACGGGTGTGAAGGCCGGGCACCCTTTGCAGTTGTGAACCGGGGTGTGAGGGCCGGGCACCCCTTCACATGACCCGGGGTGTGAGGGCCGGGCACCCCTTCACATGACCCGGGGTGTGAGGGCTGGGCACCCTTCAGCACCATGACTGGGTGTGAGGGCTGAAACCCCTTCAGTGCCATGCACACGGGGTGTGGGCCGGCACCCTTCAGTGCCATGAACCGGGGTGTGATGGCCGGGCACCTTTCAGTGCCCTGGAACGGGGGTGTGAAGGCCGGGCACCCCTACAGTGCTGTGAACCAGGGTGTGATGGCCGGGCACCCTTCACATGACCCGGGGTGTGAGGGCCGGGCACCCCTTCACATGACCTGGGGGTGGGTGCTGGGCACCTTCAGCACAATGACTTGGGGTGTGAGGGCTGGCACCCATCAGTGCCATGAACCGGGGAGTGAGGCCAGCTCCTTTCCATGACCTGGGGTGTAATGGTCACATCTTCAATGCCATGAACTGGGGTGTGAGGGCCGGTCACCCTTTTCAGTGCCATGAAACGGGGTGTGTGAGGCCCGGCACCTCACAGTGCTGAACCGGGGTGTGAGGGCTGTGCACCTCCAGCACCATGACCCGGAGTGTGAGGCCGGCACCCTACAGTGCTGTGAACCGGGTGAGGGCGGGCACCATTCAGTGCCATGAAGGGGTGTGAGGGCGGGCACCCCTTAGGTCCATGACCCGGGTGTGAGGGCTGCACCATTGACATGACCAGGGGTGTGAGGGCCGGGCACCCTTGTGACATGTCCCGGGTGAGGGCCGGGGATCTCTGCACCATGACCCGGAGTGTGAGGCCAGGAACCTTCAGTGCCATGAACAGGGTGAGGCTGGGCACTTCAGTACCATGAACCGGGGGAGGGCTGCCCCTTCAGTGCCATGAAACGGGTGTGAAGGCCGGCACCCCTATAGTGCTGTGAACCGGGGTGTGAGGGCTGGGCACCCTTCACATGACCCGGGTGTGAGGGCCGGCACCCTTCAGCACCATGACCTGGGGTGTGAGGCTGGGCACCCTTCAGTGCCATGAACACGGGTAAGGGCCGGCACCCTTCAGTGCCATGAACTGGGTGATGGCCGGCACCTTCAGTGCCTTTGAAACGGGGTGTGAAGGCCGGGCACCCTACAGTGCTGTAACCAGGGTGATGGCCGGGCACCCCTTCATGACCCGGGGTGTGAAGGGCACCCTTCACATGACCTGGGGTGAGGGCACCCCTTCAGCACAATGACTTGGGTGTGAGGGCCGGCACCCCTTCAGTGCCATGAACACGGGTGGGGGGCGGGCACCCTTCAGTGCCATGAACTGTGTGATGGCTGGCACCCCTACAGTTGTGAACCGGGTGTGAGGGCTGGCACCCCTTCAGTGCCATGAACGTGTGATGGCCGGGCACCTTTCAGTGCCTTGAAACGGGGTGGAAGGCCGGCACCCCACAGTGCTGTGAACCAGGGTGTGATGGCTGGCACCCTTCATGACCCGGGTGTGAAGGCCGGGCACCCCTTTCCATGACCTGGGGTGTAATGCGTGCAACTTTCAGTGCCCTGACCTGGGTGTGAGTGCCGGGTACCCCTCCAGCACCATGCCCTGTGGTGTGGCCGGACACCAATTCAGTGACATGAACTGGGGTGTGAGGGCCGGGCACCCTCCAGTGTTATGGAACCGGGGTGGAGGGCCTGGCACCCTTTCCATGACCTGGGGTGTAATGGCTGGCAACCCTTCAGTGCCCTGACCCGGGTGAGGGGCGGGTACCTTCCTGCACCATGGCCCGTGGTGTGAGGGCCGACACCAATTCAGTGACATGAACTGGGGTGTGAGGGCCGGGCACCCTTTCACATGACGCGGGGTTTGTGGGCCTGGCTCGATTTCAGTGCTGGGCGGTGTGAGGGCCGGGCACCCCTTCAGCACCATGACCCGGTGTTGGGGGTTTGGCTCGATTTCACTGCCATGAATCGGGAGTGAGGGCTTGCCTGATTTCAGTGCCATGATTCAGGGTGTGAGGCCGCACCCCATCAGCACCATACCCGGGGTGTGAACGGGCACCCTTCCAGCACCATGTCCTGGGGTGGGGCCGGACACCATTCATTGACATGACCCGGGTGACGGCCGGGCACCTTTCAGTGACATGACCCGTGTGAGGGCCGGGCACCTTCAGTGCCATGAACCTGGGTGTGAGGGCCGGTCACTCTTTCAATGACATAACCCAGGGGGTCAGGCCGGGCACCCTTAGTGACAGGACCTGGGTGCCAGCCGGGCACTCCAGCACCATGACCAGGAGTGGAGGGCTGGGCACCCTTCAATGAATCGGGGTGTGACGCACATCTTCAATGCCATGAACCGGGTGTGAGGGCTGGCACCTTTCAGTGATGAAACGGGGTGTGAAGGCCCAACATTAGAACTGGGTATGAGGGCCTGCACCCTTCACATGACCCGGAAGGCTGGGCACCCTCCAGCACCATCTGGAGTGTGAGGGCCGGGCACCCCACAGTGCTGTGAACTGTGAGGCTGGCACCCATTCAGTGCCATGAAGCGGGGTGTGAGGCCAGGCACCCCTAGGTCCATGACCCGGGTGTGAGGGCTGTACCTGACTTCCAGTGTGAGGGGCTGGATCTCCAGCACCATGACCGAGTGTGGCCGGGCACCTTCAGTACCATAACTGTGAGGGCGGGCATTAGTGCCATGAACGGGGTGTGAAGGCCGGGCACCCCTATAGTGCTGTGGGGGGTGAGGGCCGGGCACCTTCACATGACCCGGGGGAGGGCTGGACCCCAGCACCATGACTCGGGGTGTGGGGCCGGGCACCCTTCAGTGCCCTGAAACGGGTGTGAAGGCCGGGCACCACAGCGCTGTGAACCGGAGGTTGAGGGCCGGGCACTCCTTCACATATGCCCGGGTGTGAGGGCCGGGCACCCTTCACATGACCCGTGTGAGGGCTGGGCACCCCTTCAGCACCATGACCTGGGTGTGAGGGGCTGGGCACCATCAGTGCCATGAACTGGGAGTGAGGCCGGCCCCTTCAGTGCCATGACCCGGGGTGTGAGGCCCGGCACACTTTCAGTGAAATGACCCGGGTGTGAGGGCTGCCACCCTTCAGCACCATGACCTGGTGTGAGGCCGGCACCCCTTCACAACCAGGTGTGAGGCTGCACCTTCTCATGACCAGGGTGTGAGGGCCGGGCACCCCTTCAGCACCATGAAAGGGGGTGTGAGTGCCGGGCACCCATGTGGTTTGAACCAGGGTGAGGGCCGGGCTCTTTCACATGACCAAGCAGGGCCTGCACCCCTTCACATGACCCGGGGTAGGGGCCGGGCACCCTAAGTTCCCTGACCCGGGGTGTGAGGGCTGGGCACCCTCCAGCACCATGGCCTGGGGTGAGGCCGGACACCAATCCAGGTGAAATGACTTGGGGTGTGACGGCCGGCTCCCTTCAGTAATGATGACCTGTGAGGCTGGGCATCAGTGACATGACCCGGTGTGAGGGCCGGGCACAGTGACATGTCCCGGGGTGTGAGGGCCGGGCACACTCTCAGTGCCATGAAACAGGGTGTGAAAGGGGCACCCCTACAGTGCCATGAATCGTGGTGAGGGCCACCCATTCACCACCGTGACCCGGGGTGGGGCCTTGCCTGATTTCAGTGCCATGAATCGGGGTGTGAGGACCTGGCTCGACGGGCGCCATGAATCGTGGTCTGAGGCGGGCACCCTTCAGCACCAGCGCGGGTGTGAGGGCCGGCACCTTCAGTGCCATGAACCTGGGTGTGAGGGCCGGTCACTCTTTAGTAACATGACCCGTGAGGTGGCCGGCACCTTGTGACATGACCCGGGGTGCGAGGGCTGCACCCTCCAGCACCATGGCCTGGGTGTGAGGGCTGGCACCCTCCAGACATGACCCGTGTGATGGCCGGCACCAATTCAGTGAATATGAGCTGGGGTAGGGCCGGCACCTTCAGTGCCATGAAACAGGGTGAGGCTCGGGCACCCCATCAGTGCTAGTGAACGGGGTGTGGGGAGGCACCCTTACATGACGCGCGGGGTTTGAGGGCCTAACTCTGTTTTCTGTGCCATGAATCGGCGTGTGAGGGCCGGCACCCCTACAGCACCATGACTGGGGGTGTTGGGGATTTGCCCGATTTGTGCCATGAATCGTGTGAGGGCTCACCACCAGTGCCATGAATCAGGGTTTGAGGGCCGGCACCCTCCAGCACCATAATGCCCCTGGTGTGAGAGCCGGGCACCCCTTTCAGCCATGAACCTGGGTGTGAGGGCTGGTCATCCTTCAGTGACATGACCAGGACAGGGCAGGGCACCTTTCGTGACATGAAACAGGGTGTGAATGCCCGGCACCTCACAGGTTGTGAACTGGTGTGAGGGCGGGCACCTCATATGACCTGGGTGTGAGGCTGGGCACCCTTCAGTGCCATGAACCTGGGTGAGGCCGGGCACCCCTTGGCGAACCGGGGTGTGATGGCTGGGCACCCTTTCAGCGCCTGGAAGGGGTGTGAGGCTGCACCCCTACAGTGTTGTGAACCAGGGTGTGTGAGGGCTGGGCACTCTTCACATGACCCGGGGTGTGAGGGCTGGGCACCCTTCACATGACCTGGGGTGTGAGGGCCGGCACCCCTTCAGCACCATGACCCGGGGTGAGGGCTGGGCACCCCATCAGTGCCATGAACTGGTGGAGGGGCTGGGCTGCCTTCAGTGCCATGAGAACGGGGTGTGAGTGCAGGGCACCTTACAGTGTTATGAACTGGGGTGTGTGAGGGCGGGCACCCCTTTAGTGTCAGGACCCGGGGTGTAATGGCAACTCTCCAGCACCATGACCTGTGTGAGGGTTGCACCCCTTCAGTGCCATGAATCGGGGTGGAAGGCCGGCACCCTTTCAAAGTGAACCGGGTGAGGGCTGGCACCCTGCACCAGTGCTGGGGTACCGGTGTGAGGGCACCCTTTACATGACGCGGGGTTTGAGGCCTGGCTGACTTTTCAGTGCCATGACTGGGGTGGAGGCCGAGACCCCTCAGCACCATGACCTGGGTGTTGGGGCTGGCCTATTTCAGTGCCATGAACCGGGGTGTGAGGGCCGGCCTCATTTCTGCAATGCAAGGGATCTGGTGGAGGCCGGGCACCTCCAGCACCATGACCCGGGGTGTGAGGCCGGGCACCCTTCACTGACCCGGGGGTGTGAGGGCTGGCACCCCTTCAGTGACATGATCTGTGAGTGGGGTGCACCTTTTCAGACATTGACTGGGTGCTGGCACCCCTTCAGTGCCATGAACTGGGTTTGAGGCTGGGCACCCTTCATGACTCTGGGGTGGAAGGCCGGGCACCTTCAGTACCATGACTGGGTGTGAGGGCTGGCACCCTTTCAGTGCTATGAACCGGGGTGTGAGGGCCGGCCCCCTTCAGTGTTGTGAACTGGGTGTGAGGGCCGTGTACCCCTCAGTGACATGTCCTGGGGTGTGAGGCCGGGATCCCTCCAGCACCATGACCTGGGGGAGGGCGGGGCACCCATCAGTGCATGAACTGGGGTGTGGAGGGCTGGGCACCCCTTGTAGCTATGAACTGGGGTGTGAGGGCCGGGCACCTTTCAGTGCTATGAACAGGGTGTGAAGCTGGCACCTTCACATGACCGGGGTGTGAGGGCTGGGCATCCCTTCAGCAACATGACTGGGTGTGAGGGCTGGGCACCCCATCAGTGCCATGAACCGGGTAGTGAGGGCTGGCCTCCTCAT
Source organism: Homarus americanus (assembly GCF_018991925.1). Classification (NCBI taxonomy): domain Eukaryota; kingdom Metazoa; phylum Arthropoda; class Malacostraca; order Decapoda; family Nephropidae; genus Homarus; species Homarus americanus. The sequence goes on from NW_024753381.1 coordinate 32,648, forward strand.
GCCTTGAACTGGTGAGGGCCGGGCACACTTTCAGTGAATGAACCGGTGTGAGGCCGGCACCCCTTCAGCACCATGACTCGGGGTGTGGGCTGCACCCCTTCAGTGCTGTGAACCGGGGTGTGAGGGCTGGCACCCTTCAGTGACATGACCCGGGGTGTGAGGGCTGGGCACCCCTTCAGTACATGACCCGTGGTTGAGGGCCAGGCACCCCTTTCAGCACCATGAACGGGGTGTGGAGTGCTGGGCACCATACCGTGGTTTGAACCAGGGTGAGGGCTGGGCACCTTTCACATGACCTGGGTGTCAGGGCTGGGCACTCTTCACATGACCTGGGTAAGGGCTACCCCTTGTTCCCTGACCTAGGGTGTGAGGCTGGGCACCTCCAGCACCATGGCCTGGGGTGAGGCTGGACACCAATTCAGTGAATGACTTGAAGGACGGCTGGCCTCTTCAGTAGGTATGACCTGGTGAGGCTGGGCACCTCAGTGACACGACCTGGTGGTGAGGGCTGGGCACCCTTTCAGTGACATGCCCTGGGTGAGGGCCGGGCACATTGAAAGTTAAGGGAAACAGGGTAGAATCGGGCATGATGGTTCAGGCTAGAATCGGGGTGAGGCTGGCACCTTTTCAGCACCATGAACCGGGTGTTGGAGGGCTGGCCTATTTCAGTGCCATGTGAATGGGGTGTGTGGGGCCTGCCTGATTCTTGCCATGAATCGTGGTCTGAGGGCTGGGCACTTTCATGACATGACCCTGGGTGTGAGGGTTGGGGCACCCTCTGGCACCATGTGCGGGTGTGAGGCCGGGCACCCTTCAGTGCCATGAACCTGGGTGAGAGGGCCGGTCACCTTCAGTAACATGACCTGGGGGAGGCGGGCACTTTTTAGTGACATGACCTGGGTGTGAGGGCCGGGCACCCTCCAGCACCATGATTCGTGAGGGCCGGGCACCCTTTCAGTACATTTCCTGGGTGTGAGGGCTGGGCACCCTTCAGTGCTGTGACCTGGGGTGAGGGGTGGCACCTCCAGCACCATGACCTGGGGTGTGAGGGCTGGCACCCTTCAGTGTCATGACCTGGGTGTGAGGGCTGTGCACCCTTCCAGTGTCATGAGCCGGGGTGAGGGCTGCACCCTCAGTGCCATGAACAGGGGTGTGAGGGCCGGGCACCGCACCAGAGGCGAACCTGGGTGTGAGGGCTGGCACCCCTTCACATGACGTGTGGTTTGAGGGCCCACTCGATTTAGTGCCATGACCGTGTGTGAGGGTCAGTACCCTTCAGGACTGGGCGAGACCTGGGGGTGTTGGGGCTGGGCACCCCTTCAGTGCCACATAATCGGGAGGGGTTCTGGGCCTGATCCCTTCAGTGCCAAGTGATTGTGCGGGTGTGAGGCTGGCACCCTTCCAGTTCATATGGCCCGGGGTGTGAGGCTGGGCACCCCTTCAGTGCGAACCTGGGTGTGAGGGCTGCACTCCTTTCAGTGACTCATGACTGGAGTCATGAAACGGGGTGAAGGCCGGGCACTTATAGTGCATGTGAACTAGGGTGGTGAGGGCTGGGCACCCTTCACATGACCCGTGAGGGCCGCACCCCTTCACATGACTCTGGGGTGGAAGGACTTCTTCAGCACTATGACCTGGGGTGAGGTCTGGCACCCCATCAGTGGCGGAACTGTGGGGAGAGGGGCCGGGTTCCTTCAGTGCCAGTGAAACGGGTGTGGAGGCTGGGCACCCCTTCAGTGGGAACCGTGTGAGGGCGGGCACCCTGCTCCATGACCCGGGGTGTGAGGCTGGCACCCTGGTGCACCATGACCTAGGGTGTGAGGGCGGGGACCCTCTCAGGACATGACCTGAGGTGGAGGCCGGGCACCCTTCAGTGCCAAGGAACAGGGTGTGGAGGCCGGGCACCCCTTCAGTGTTGGTAACTGGGTGTGAGGGCTGGCACCCTTCACATGACGCGTGGTTTGAGGGCTGACCCTTTCAGTGCCATGAATCGGGGTGTGAGGCCGGGCACCCTTTTCCAGTGCCATGACCTGGGGTGTTAGGGCTGGCCTCATTGTGTGCCGCAATCTGGGTGTGAGGTGGCCTGGATTTCTTGAGAGCATGATGTGGTGAGGGTTGGCACCTCCAGCGCCATGTCCGGGGGTGAGTTGGGCTGGGCACCCTTTCAGTGCTATGAACCTGGTGTGTGAGGGCTGGTTACCCTTCAGGACATGACCTGTGTGAGGGCCAGCACTTTTAGTGACATGACCCGGGTTAGCCGGGCACTCTCCAGCACCATGACCCGGAGTGGAGGGCTGGCACCCCTTCTGTAAGGCAGAACTGTGTGGTGGAGGGGAACACCTTCAGTGCCATGAACCGGGTGTGAGGGGCCGGGCACCCTTTCAGTGCTATGGAACTGGGTTGTGAAGGCCGTGGCACCTCTTTAGTGCACAGGAACTGGGTGAGGCTGGGCACCTCCAGCACCATGACCTGGGTGAGGGCTGGCACCCCTACAGTGTTGTGAACTGGTGTGAGGGTTGGCACCCTTAGGTCCATGACCCGGTGTGAGGGCCGTGGCACTTTATTGTGACATGACAGGGTGAGGTTGGCACCCCTTTAGTGACATGTCCTGGGTGAGGGCCAGATCCCTCCAGCACCTGTGACCCTGGGAGTGGAGGGCCGGGCACCCCTTCAGTGCCATGAACAGGGTGTGAGGGCCGGGCACCCTTCAAAGCATGAACCGGGTTTGAGGCGGGCACTGTGCAGTGCATGAAACGGGGTGTGAAGGCACCCTATAGTGCTGTGAACTGGGGTGGAGGGCTGGCACCCTCACATTGACCCGGGGTGAGGGCCGGCACCCCTTCAGCACCATTACCCGGGGTGTGAGGGCTGCATCCTTTCAGTGCCCTGGAACCTGGTAAGAGGGCCGGGCACCCCTTCAGCACAGGAACTGGGTGTGGCTGGGCACCCTTTCATATGACCTGGGGTGAGGGCCGGCACCCTTCACATGACCCGGGTGAGGCCTCGCTCTTCAGTGCTATGAACTGTGGTGTGATGGCCGGTCACCTTCAGTGTGATATGCCTGGTGTAGGGCTGGCACTCCTTTCGTGACATGAACTGGTGATGCCCGGCACCCCTGCAGGCAGTGAACTGGTGTAGGGCTGGCACCCTTCACATGACCTGGTGAAGGCCACCCCTCCAGCACCATGACCCGGGAGGTCGGCACCAGTGCTGCAACCGTTTGAGGGCCGGGCACCCTTCAGTGCCATGAACCGGGGTGTGAGGGCTGGGCACCCTATAGGGGTGTTTGAACTGGTGAGGGCTGGGCACCTTCACATGACCAGGAGTAGGAGGGGGCTGGGCACCCCTTCACATGACCCGGGGTGAGGGCCGGGCACCCCTTCAAGCTATGACCCGTGTGAGGGCCGGGCACCTCTCCAGCACATGGCTGGGTGTGAGGGCGGCACCTTTAGTGACATGTCCTGGGGGTGAGGGCCGGGCACCTCCTGCACCATGACCTGGGGTGAGGGCTGGGCATCTCTTCAGACATGACCTGGGGTGTGAGGCTGGACCCCATCAGTGCCATGAACCGGGGAGTGAGGCCGGGCACCCTTTCCATGACCTGGGTGTAATGGCTGTGCAACCTTCAGTGCCCTGACCTGGGTGTGAGGGCTGCACCCCTCCAGCACCATGGCCCGTGGTGTGAGGCCGGACACCAATTCAATGACATGAACTGGGGTGTGAGGCCGGGCACCCCTACAGTGTTATGAACCGGGTGGAGGGCCGGGCACCCCTTCCATGACCTGGGGTGTAATGGCCGGGCAACCCTTTAGTGCCCTGACCTGGGGTGTGAGGCCGGGCACCTTCCAGCACCATGGCCCTGGGTGTGAGGGCTGGGCTCCCCTTCAGTGCCATGAAATGGGGTGTGAGTGCAGGGCACCCCAACAGTGTTAGGAACCCGTGTGAGCGCGGGCACCCTTCCCATGACCTGGGGGGTAGGCCGGGCAACCCTTTAGTGCCCTGGACTGGGGTGAGGGCCGGGTACCCCTCCAGCACCATGGCCCGTGGTGAGGGCCGGACACCAATTCAGTGACATGAACTGTGAGGGCCGGGCACCCTTTTAGTGCCATGAACAGGTGGAGGGGCGGGCACCCCTACAGTGCTGCGGAACCAGGGTGAGGGCCGGGCACCCCATCACATGACGCGGGGTTTGAGGGCCTGGCTGATTTCAGTGCCATGAATCGGCGTGTGAGGGCCGGGCACCCCTTCAGCACCATGACACGGGGTGTTGGGGCTTGGCTCGATTTCACTGCCATGAATCGGGGTGTGAGGGCCTGGCTGATTTCAGTGCCATGAATCAGGGTGTGAGGCCGCACCCCATCAGCACCATGACCCGGGTGTGAAGGCCGGCACCCTCCAGCACCATGTCCCGGGGTGGAGGGCCGACACTCATTCAGTGACATGACCTGGGGTGACGGCCGGGCACCTTCAGTGACATGACCCGGGGTGTGGCTGAGCACCCTCCAGCACCATGCCCCGGGGTGTGTGGGCTGGGCACCCCTTCAGTGCCATGAACCTGGGTGTGAGGGCCGGTCACCTTCAATGACATGACCTGGGGTGTCAGGGCTGCACTCTTCAGTGCCATGAACCGATGTGACGGCCGGGCACATCTTCAATGCCATGAACTGGGTAGGAGGGCTGGCAACCCTTTCAGTGCCATGAAACGGGGTGTGAATTCCCGGCACCCTTACAGTGCTGTGAACCGGGGTGTGAGGGCCGTGCACCCCTTCACATGACCCGGGGTGAGGCCGGGCACCCTCCAGCACTGCGACCCGGGAGCGTGAGGGCCGGGCACCCTGTCAGTGCCATGAAGGAGGGTTTGAGTTCCGGGCACCCTTTAGGTCCATGACCCGGGTGTGAGGGCTGTGTACCTTATTGACATGACCAGGGGTGTGAGGGCCGGGCACCCTTTAGTGACATGTCCTGGGGTGAGGGCCGGATCCCTCCAGCACCATGACCCGGGAGTGTGAGGGCCGGGCACCCCTTCAGTGCCATGAACAGGGGTGTGAGGGCCGGGCACCCCTTCAGTGCCATGAACCGGGGTGTGAGGGCCGGGCACCTTTCAGTGCCCTGAAACGGGGTGTGAAGGCCGGCACCCCTATAGTGCTGTGAACTGGGGGTGGAGGGCCGGCCACCCCTCACATGACCCGGGGTGTGAGGGCCGGGCACCCCTTCAGCACCATGACTCTGGGGTGAGGGTCAGCCCTTTCAGTGCCCTGAAACGGGTGTGAAGGCCGGGCACCCCATTAGTGCTATGAACCGGGGAGTGAGGGCCGGGCACCTTCACATGACCCGGGGTGTGAGGGCTGGGCACCCTTCAGCACCATGACTCGGGGTGAGGGCTGGGCACCCTTCAGCACCATGACTGGGTGAGGGCCGGGCACCCATCAGTGCCATGAACCGGGAGTGAGGGCCGGCTCCCTTCAGCGCCATAACCGGGGCGTGAGGCCCGGGCACACCTTCAGTGAAATGACCCCGGTGAGGGCTGGCACCCTTCAGCACCATGACTGGGGTGTGTGAGGCTGGCACCCCACCAGTGCCATGAACTGCGGTGTGTGAGGGCTGGTCATCCTTCAGTGACATGACCCGGGGTGTGGGGGCCGGGCACCCTTCACATAACCTGGGGTTTGAGGCCGGGCACCCTTCACATGACCCGGGGTGTGAGGGCTGGCACCCCTTCAGTGCCATGAACCGGGGAGTGAGGGCTGGCTTCCCTTCAGTGCCATGACCTGTGGGAGGCCCGCACCCCTTCAGTGCCATGAAAGGGTGTGAGTGCAGGGCACTCCTACAGTGTTATGAACCGGGGTGTGAGGCCGGGCACCACTATGACCCGGGTGTTGCCGGGCACTCCTTCAGTGCCCTGTCCTGGGTGAGGGCTGGGTACCCTTCCAGCACCATGGCCCGGGTGTGAGGGCCGACACCAATTCAGTGACATGAACCGCGGTGTGAGGGCTGGGCACCCTTTAGTGCCATGAAACAGGGTGAGGGCCGTGCACCCATACAGTGCTGCGAACCGGGGTGTGAGGCTGGGCACCTTCACATGACGCGGGGTGAGGGCCTGGCCCGATTTCAGTGCCATGAATCGGGGTGTGTGAGGCTGGGTACCCCATCAGTGACACATGACCCTGGGTGTCAGGCCGGCACCCCTTTCGTGACATGAAACGGGGTGTGAATGCCCGGCACCCCTGCAGTGTTGTGACCAGGGTTGTGAGGGCCGGGCACCCTTCACATGACCCGGGTGTGAAGGCATCCTCCAGCACCATGACCCGGATTGTGAGGGCTGGCACCCTTTAGTGCCATGAACCGGGGTTTGAGGGCCGGGCACATCTTCAGTGCCATGAACCGGGGTGTGTGGGCCGGGCAAACCTACAGTGCTTTGAACCGGGGTGTGAGGCCGGGCACCCTTCACATGACCCGGGGTGTGAGGGCCGGGCACCCCTTCACATGACCTGGGGTGTGAGGGCCGGGCACCCCTTCAGCACCATGAACCGGGAGTGAGGGCTGGCTCCCCTTCAGTGCCATGAAACGGGTGAGTGCAGGGCACCCCTTACAGTGTTATGAACCGGGGTGTGAGGCCAGGCACTTCCCATGACCCGGGTGTAATGGCCGGCACCCTTCAGCACCATGACCCGGGTGTTGGGGCTTGGCTCGATTTCACTGCCATGAATCGGGGTGTGAGGGCCTGGCCTGATTTCAGTGCCATGAATCAGTGAGGGCCGGGTACCATCAGCAACATGAACCGGGGTGTGAAGGCCGGCACCCTCCAGCACCATGTCCCGAGGTGTGAGGGCCGGACACTCATTCAGTGACATGACCCAGGGGTGACGGCCGGGCACCCTTTCAGTGACATGACCGGGGTGTGAGGGCCGGCACTCACATGCGGGTGTGGGCGGCACCCCTTCAGTGCCAACCAGGGTGAGGCCGGTCACACCTTCAATGACATGACCCGGGTGTCAGGGCTGGGCACCTTTAGTGACATGACCCGGGTGCCAGGGCGGGCACCCCTCCAGCACCATGACCCAGGTGTGAGGGCGGGCACCCCTTCAGTGCCATGGAACAGGGGTGTGAGGGCCAGGCACCTTCAGTGCCATGAAGCGGGGTGTGAGGCCAGGCACCTTTAGGTCCATGACCCGGGGTGTGAGGCCGTGTACCCTTATTGACATGACCAGGGTGTGGGCCGGGCACCTTTAGTGACATGTCCCGGGGTGTGAGGGCGGGGATCCCTCCAGCACCGAGCCCATGGTGTGAGGGCCGGGCACCTTCAGTGCCATGAACCGGGGGTGAGGCTGGGCACCCTTTGGTGCCATGAAACAGGGTGAGGGCCGGCACCCATACAGTGCTGCGAACCGGGGTGTGAGGCCGGGCACCTTCACATGACGCAGGTTTGAGGCCTGGCTCGATTTCAGTGCCATGAATCGGCGTGTGAGGCCGGGCACCTTTAGCACCATGTCCCGGGGTGTTGGGGCTTGGCTCGATTTCAGAGCCATGAATCAGGGGTGTGAGGCCTGGCTCGATTTCAGTGCCATGAATCAGGGTGTGAGGGCCGGGCACCTCAGCACCATGTCCGGGTGTTGGGGCGGCGCTCGATTTCAGTGCCATGAATCCGGGTGTGTGGGCCTGGTTCGATTTCAGTGCCATGAATCAGGTGTGAGGGCCAGGTATCAGCACCATGACCCGGGGTGTGAGCGGCCCCCCTCCAGCATGTCCCTGGGTGTGAGCGGACACCCATTCAGTGACATGACCCGGGGTGACAGCCGGGCATCACTTCAGTGACATGCCGCGGGTGTGAGGCCAGGTACCCCTCAGCACCATGCCCCGGGTGTGAGGGCCAGGCACCTTCAGTGCCATGAACCTGGGTGTGAGGGCCGCTCCTCCTTCAGTGTCTTGACCCGGGGTGTCAGGGTCAGGCCCCCTTCGTGACATAGAGCAGGGTGTGAATGCCCAGCACCCCTACAGTGTTGTGAACTCGGGTTGTGAGCCGGGCACCCCTTCAGACCCGGGGTGTGACGGCGGGCATCCCTCCAGCACCACGACCCGGATTGTGAGGGCGGGCACCTTCAGTGCCATGAACCGGGTGTGAGGGCGCACATCTTCAGTGCCATGAACCGGGGTGTGAGGCCGGGCACCCTTTCAGTGCCATGAAACAGGTGTGAAGGCCGGGCACCCCTACAGTGCTTTGAACCGGGTGTGAGGCCGGGCACCCCACTTGACCCGGGGTGTGAGGGCCGGGCACCCCTTCAGCACCATGACTCGGGGTGTGAGGGCCAGGCACCCCATCAGTGCCATGAACCGGGGTGTGATGGCCGGGCACCCCTTCAGTGACATGACCCGGGGTGGGGCCGGGCACCTCTTTAGTGACATGACCCGGGGGTGTGAGGGCCGGGCACCCTTTCAGTGCCAGGAAGGGTGTGAAGGCCGGGCACCCCTATGATGCTGTGAACCAGGGTGTGAGGGCCGGGCACCTCCACATGACCCGGGTGTGAGGCCAGGCACCCCTTCACATGACCGGGGTGTGGGGCCGGGCACCCTCCCATCATGACCCAGGTGTGGGGCGGGCACCCTGATGCTGTGAACCGGGGTGTGAGGGGGCACCTTCAGTGCCATGAAGCGGGTGTAGGGCCAGGCACCAGGTCCATGACCCGGGGTGTGAGGCCGTGTACCCTTGACATGACCAGGGTGTGAGGCCTGGGCACCTTAGTGTGTCTCCGGGGTGTGAGGCCGGGGATCCTCCAGCACCATGACCCGGAGTGTGGGAGGCACCCCTTCAGTGCCATGAACAGGGGTGTGAGGCCCGGCACCCCTTCAGTGCCATGAACCGGGTGTAGGCAGGAACCTCAGTGCCATGAAACGGGGTGTGAGGCCGGGCACCCCTCCAGCATCATGACCCAGGTGTGAGGGCAGGCACCCCTGGTGCTGTGAACCGGGGTGTGAGGGCTGGGCACTCAGTGCCATGAAGTGGGGTGTGAGGCGCGGCACTCTTTAGGTCCATGACCCAGGGTGTGAGGGCCGTCTGTGTGACATGACCAGGGGTGGGGCCGGATCCCTCAGCACCATGACCCAGGTGTGGGGCCGGGCACCCTTCAGTGCCATGAACAGGGGTGTGACCAGGCACCCCTTCAGTGCTATGAACCGGGGTGTGAGGGCCGGGCACCAGTGCCATGAAGCAGGTGTGAAGGCCGGGCACCCCTATAGTGCTGTGAACCGGTGTGAGGGCCGGGCACCCTTCACATTACCGGGGTGTGAGGTCCGGGCACCCTTTCAGTGCCATGACCCGGGGTGTGAGGCCCAGGCACACCTGTGAAATGACCCGGGTGAGGGCCGGGCACCCCACTGCCATGAACCGCGGTGTGAGGGCCGGGCATCCTTCAGTGACATGACCCGGGGTGAGGGCCGGGCACCTCCAGCACCATGCCGCGGGGTGTGAGGGCCAGGCACCCCTTCAGTGCCGGGGAGTGAGGGCCAGGCTCCCTTCAGTGCCATGACCGGGTGTGGCCAGGCACCCTCAGTGCCATAAACAGGGTGTGAGTGCAGGGCACCCCCGTGTTATGAACCGGGGTGTGAGGCCGGGCACCCGTTCACATGACCCGGGGTGTAATGGCCGGGCACTCCTTCAGTGCCTGACCCGGTGTGAGGCCGTGCCCTTTCAGCACCATGGCCCGGGTGTGAGGGCGGACACCAATTCAGTGACATGAACCGGGGTGAGGGCTGGGCACCCTTTTAGTGCCATGAAACAGGGTGTGGGGCCGGGCACCCATACAGTGCTGCAGGCAGGGTGTGAGGCCGGGCACCCACACATGGGGTGTGAGGGCCTGGCTCGATTTCAGTGCCATGAATCGGGGGTTGAGGGCGGTACCCATCACATGACCCGGGGTGAGGCCGGGCACCCCTTCAGCACCATGGGGGTGTGAGTGCGGGCACGCGTGGTTTGAACCGGGTGTGGCCGGGCACCCCTTCACATGACCCGGGTTGTCAGGGCCAGGCACCCCTCAGAGACCCGGGATGGAGGCTGGCACCCCTTAAGTTCCCTGGACCCGTGTGAGGCTGGTTCCCTCCAGCACCATGGCCCGGGGGTGTGAGGGCTGGACACCAATCTCAGTGAAATGACCTCGGTGACGGCCGGGCTCCCCTTCTGCATGATGACCTGGGGTGTGAGGGCTGGACATCTTCAGTGACATGACCCGGTGGGAGGGCTGGGCACCCTTTTCAGACATGTGCTGGGTGGAGGGCCGGGCACCCTTTCAGTGCTATGAACAGGGTGAAGGCCGGGCAAACCCCATGGTGTGCTATGAATCGGGTAGAGGGCTGCACCCCTTCTCAGCACCATGACCAAGAAGGCTCGATTTCAGTGCCATGAATCGGGGGTGTGAGGGCCTGGCCTGGATGGCGCTATGAATCGTGGTTCTGAGGGCTGGCACCTTCAGTGACATGACCCGTGAGGCCGGGCACCCCTCCAGCACACCATGCCCCGGGGTGAGGGCCGGGCACCCTCTGTTGCTATGAACTGGGGGAGGAGGGCCGCTTCCCTTCAGTGCTATGACCTGGGGTGTGAGGGGTCTGGCACCCCTTCATTGCTATGGTAAAATGGGTGGAGTGCAGGGCACCCTACAGGCAGCAGGAACTGGGTAGAGGGCTGGGCACTCTTCACATGACCTGGGTGTATGGCCGGGCACTCTTCAGTGCCCTGACCTGGGTGTGAGGGCCGGGTATTCTTCCTGCACCATGGCCCGGGTGTGAGGGCCGGACACCAATTCAGTGATGAACCGGGGTGTGAGGGTTGGGCACCCTTAGTGCCATGAAACAGGGTGGTGAGGGCTGGCACCCATACAGTGCTGCAAACCGTGTGTGAGGAAGGGCACACCTGCACATGACGCGTGGAGGGCCTGCCTGATTTCAGTGCCAAGGAATTCTGTGTGTGAGGGCTGGTACCTATCAGCAGCACCATGCACCTGGGTGTGTGAGCGCCGGGCACCCCTGCAGCACCATGTCCCGGGGTGTGAGGCTGGCACCCCATCAGGAAGCATGAACTGGGGGGATGGCTGGGCACCCCTTCAGTGACATAATCAGGGGAGTGAGGGTTGGGTACCCCCTCCAGCACCATGACCTGGAGGTGAGGCCGGGCACCTCCCTTAGTGCCATGAACACGGGGTGTGGTGGGCAGGGCACCCCTTCAGTGCCACAGAACTGGGCAGGATGGCCGGGCACCCTATCAGTGCCTTGAAATGGGGTGTGAAGGCCGGCACCCCTACAGTAAAGGGTGGAACCAGGGTGTGAGGGCTGGCACCCCCTTCACATGACCTGGGGTGGTGGCTGGCACCCTTCACATGACCTGGGGTGGAGGGCGGGCACCCTTGAGCACCATGCGTGACTTGGGTGGGAGGCTGGCACCCCATCAGTGCTAAGGGAACCGGGGAGGAGGGGCTGGCCTCTTCAGTGCCATGAAACGGGTGTGAGGCAGGCACCCCTACAGCAGGAACTGCAGAGGGCTGGGCACCCTTCCCATGACCTGGGTGTAATGGCTGGGCACACCTTCAGCACCATGACCCGGGGTGTTGGGGCTTGGCTCGATTTCACTGCCATGAACTGGGGTGTGAGGGTCTGGCCTGGATTTCAGTGCTGCGAATCAGGGTGTGAGGCCGGGCACCCCATCAGCAACATGAACCGGGGGTGTGAAGGCCGGGCACCCTCCTGCACCATGTCCTGGAGGTGTGAGGCTGGACACTGCCATTCAGTGACACATCTGATGACGGCTGGGCACCCTTTTCAGTGACATGACCCGTGTGGAGGCTGAGCACCTCCAGCACCATGCCCTGGGTGTAGGGGCCGGGCACCCCTTCAGTGCATGGGATGGTAGAACCTGGGGGTGTGAGGGGCTGGTCACACTCTTCAATGACATGACCTGGGTGCTGGGGCGGGGCACCCTTTAGTGAGCTGGCGACCCGGGGTGCTCAGGCTGGGCACCCCTCTGTGCACTGATGATCTTAGGAGGTGAGGGCCGGGCACCCCTTCAGTAATGAACCGGTGTGATGCTGGGCACATCTTCAATGCCATGAACTGCTTGAGGCTGTGCACTTCACATGACCCGGGGTGTGGGAGGGGCCGGGCACCTCCAGCACCATGGAAAACGTGGGGGTGAGGGCTGGCACCCCTTCAGTGCCATGGAAGTGGGGGTGAGGGTTGGCACCCTTTAGGGTCCATGACCTGGGGTGTTTGGGCCGTGTACCTATTGACACATGACCAGGAGGGGAGGCCGGGCACCCCTTTAGTGACATGTCCTGGGGTGGAGGCTGTGGACTTTCTCCAGCACCATGACCAGGTGTGAGGGTCGGGCACCCCTTCAGTGCTATGAACTGGGGTGTGAGGGCTGGGCACCCTTTAGTGCCATGAAACAGGGTGGTGAGGCCGGGCACCCATACAGTGCTGCGAACTGGGTGTGAGGCCGGGACTCTTCACATGACGCGGGGTTTGGAGGGCCTGGCTCGATTTCAGTGCCATGAATCGGCGTGTGAGGGCCGGGCACCTTCAGCACCATGTCCTGCAAGTTGGGGGTTTGCCTGATTTCAGAGCCATGAATCGGGGTGTGAGGGCCTGGCCTGATTTCAGTGCCATGAATCGGGGTGTGAGGGTTGGGTACCCTTCAGCACAATCATGTCCCGGGGTGTTGGGGCTTGCCTGATTTCCCTCAGTGCTATGAATCGGGGTGTGTGGCCTGGCCTGATTTCAGTGCTATGAATCGGGGTGTGAGGCCGGGTACCTATCAGCACCATGACCCGGGTGTGAAGGCCGGCACCCCTCCAGCACTATGTCCTGGGGTGTGAGGGCCGGACACCCATTCAGTGACATGACCTTTGGGTGTGACAGCGGCATCCTTCAGACATGACCTGGGGTGTGAGGCCGGGCACCTCCAGCACCATGCCCGGGGTGTGAGGGCTGGCACTCTTCAGTGCCATGAACCTGGGTGTGAGGGCTGCCACTCCTTCAGGTGACTCTGACCCGGGCAAACAGGTCGGGGCACCCCTTCTGTGACATGAACGGGGTGTGAATGCCCGGCACCCCCACAGTGTTGTGAACTGGCCAGGAGGGCCGGCACCCTTCACACGACCCGTGTGACGGCTGGGCATCCCTCCAGCACCATGACCCGGATTAGGAGGGCGAGGGCCGGCACCTTCAGTGCCATGAACAGGGGTGTGAGGCGGGCACATCAGTGCCATGAATCGGGGTGTGAGGCGGGCACCTTTCAGTGCCATGGCCGGGGTGTGAAGGCCGGGCACCCCAGTGCTTTGAACCGGGGTGTGAGGCCAGGCACCCTTCACATGACCCGGGGTGTGAGGGCCAGGCACCCTTCACATGACCCGGGGTGTGAGGGCTGGCACCCCTTCCACATGACCCGGGGGTGTGAGGGCCGGGCACCCTTCAGCACCATGACTCGGGTGTGAGCCGGGCACCCTATCAGTGCCATGAACCGGGGTGTGATGGCCAGGCACCCCTTCGTGACATGACCCGGGGAGTGAGGCCGGGCACCCTTTCAGTGACATGTGCCGGGGTGTGTGAGGCTGGGCACCTTCCAGTGCCATGGAACAGGGTGTGAAGGCCAGGCAAACCTACAGTGCCATGAATCGGGGTGTGAGGGCCGGGCACCCCTCTGTTCCCATGACCCGGGGTGTTGGGGCTTGGCTCATTTCAGTGCCATGATCAGGTGTGAGGCCTGGTTTCGATTTAAGTGCCATGAATCGTGGTCTGAGGCGGGCACCTTCAGTGACATGACCCGGGGTGTAGGGCCGGGCACCTCAGCACCATGCCCCGGGGTGTGGGCCAGGCACCTTGTGCCATGAACCGGGGAGTGAGGGCCAGGCCTTCAGTGCCATGACCCGGGGTGTGAGGCCGAGCACCTTCATTGCCATGAAACAGGGGTGTGAGTGCAGGGCACCCTACAGTGTTATGAACCGGGGTGTGAGGCCAGGCACTTCTCACATGACCCGGGGTGTAATGGCCAGGCACTCCTTCAGTGCCCTGACCTGGGGTGTGAGGGCCAGGTACCCTTCCAGCACCATGGCCCGGGGTGTGAGGCCGGACACCAATTCAGTGACATGAACCGGGGTGTGAGGGCTGGGCACCCTTTAGTGCCATGGAAACAGGGTGTGAGGGCCGGGCACCCATACAGTGCTGCAAACCGGGGTGTGAGGGCCGGGCACACCTGCACATGACTGGGGTGTGAGGGGCTGGCCGATTTCAGTGCCATGGTCGGTGTGAGGGCCGGGTGCCCCATCAGCACCATGACCCGTGGTGTGGCCGGGCACCCCTGGCACCATGTCCCGGGTGTGAGGCCGGGCACCCCATCAGTGCCATGAACCGGGGTGTGATGGCCAGGCACCTTCAGTGACATAACCCGGGGAGTGAGGGCCGGGTACCCTCAGCACCATGACCCGGAGTGTGAGGCCAGGCACCTTTAGTGCCATGAACACGGGTGTAGGGCAGGGCACCTTCAGTGCCATGAACCGGGGTGTGATGGCCGGGCACCTATCAGTGCTGTAACAGGGTGTGAAGGCCGGGCACCCCTACAGTGCTGCGAACCAGGGTGTGAGGCCGGGCACCTTCACATGACCCGGGTGTGAGGGCCGGGCACCTTCCATGACCTGGGGTGTGAGGGCCGGGCACCTTGCCAGCACACATGACTCGGGGTGTGAGGGCCGGGCACCCATCAGTGCCATGGACAGGTGAGGGCCAGGCTCCTTCAGTGCCATGAAACGGGGTGTGAGTGCAGGGCACCCCTACAGTGTTATGAACCGGGGTGTGAGGGCCGGGCACCCTTCCCATGACCCGGGGTGTAATGGCCAGGCACTTTAGCACCATGACCCAGGGTGTTGGGCTTGGCTCATTCCTGCCATGAATCAGGGGTGTGAGGCCTGGCTCGATTCAGTGCCATGGGGTGTGAGGCCAGGTACCCCATCAGCAACATGAACCGGGGTGTGAAGGCGGGCACCCCTCCAGCACCATGTCCCGAGTGTGAGGCGGACACTCATTCAGTGACATGACCCGGGGTGACGGCCGGGCACCCTTTCAGTGACATGACCCGGGGTGTGAGGGCCAGGCACCCCTCAGCACCATGCCCCGGGGTGTGGGCAGGCACCCCTTCAGTGCCATGAACCTGGGTGTGAGGGCCGGTCACACCTTCAATGACATGACCCGGGGTGTCAGGGCGGGCACCCCTTGTGACATGCCCGGGGTGCCAGGGCCGGGCACCCCTCAGCACCGACCCGGAGTGTGAGGGCCAGGCACCCCTTCAGTGCAATGAACCGGGGTGTGACGGGCAGGCATCTTCAATGCCATGAACCGGGGTTTGAGGCCGTGCACCCTTCACATGACCCGGGGTGTGAGGCCGGGCCCTCCAGCACCATGAAAGCAGGTGTGAGGGCCAGGCACCCCTTCAGTGAAGCGGGGTGTGAGGGCCAGGCACCTTGGGTCCATGACCCGGGGTGTTTGGGCCGTGTCCCATATTGACATGACCAGGGGTGTGAGGCCAGGCACCTTTAGTGACATGTCAGGGGTGTGAGGGCCGGGGATCCCTCAGCACCATGACCCGTAGTGTGAGGGCCAGGCACCCCTTCAGTGCCATGAACCGGGGGTGTGAGGCTGGGCACCCTTTAGTGCCATGAAACAGGGTGTGAGGGCCAGGCACCCATACAGTGCTGCGAACCAGGGGTGTGAGGGCCGGGCACCCCTTCACATGACACGGGGTTTGAGGCCTGGCTCGATTTCAGTGCCATGAATCGGCGTGTGAGGGCCAGGCACCCTTCAGCACCATGTCCCAGGGTGTTGGGGCTTGGCTCGATTTCAGAGCCATGAATCAGGGTGTGAGGGCCTGGCTCGATTTCAGTGCCATGAATCAGGGTGTGAGGCCAGGCACCCCTTCAGCACCATGTCCCGGGGTGTTGGGGCTTGGCTCGATTTCAAGTGCCATGAATCAGGGTGTGTGGGCCTGGCTCGATTTCAGTGCCATGAATCCAGGTGTGAGGCCAGGTACCCCATCAGCACCATGACCCGGGGTGTGAGGCCGGCACCCCTCAGCACCATGTCCCGGGTGTGAGGCGGACACCCATTCAGTGACATGACCCGGGGTGTGACAGCCGGGCATCCCTTCAGTGACATGACCTGGGGTGTGGGGCCGGGCACCCCTCCAGCACCATGCCCCGGGGTGTGGGGAGGCACCCCTTCAGTGCCATGAACCTGGGTGTGAGGGCCGCTCACTCCTTCAGTGACTTGACCCAGGGTGTCAGGGTCAGGCACCCCTTTCGTGACATGAAACAGGGGTGTAATGCAGCACCCTACAGTGTTGTGAACCGGGTTGTGAGGCCAGGCACCCCTTCCTGACCGGGGTGTGACGGCCGGGCATCCCTCCAGCACCTGTGCGGATTGTGAGGCGGGCACCCCTTCAGTGCCATGACGGGGTGTGAGGGCCGGGCACATCTTCAGTGCCATGAACCGGGGTGTGAGGCCAGGCACCCTTTCAGTGCCATGAAGCAGGGGTGTGAAGGCCAGGCACCCCTCAGTGCTGACCAGGGGTGTGAGGCCAGGCACCCCTTCACATGCCCAGGGTGTGAGCAGGCACCCCACATGACCAGTGTGAGGCCGGCACATGACCAGGTGTGAGGCCAGGCACCCTTCAGCACCATGACTCGGGGTGTGAGGCCGGGCACCCCATCAGTGCCATGAACCGGGGTGTGATGGCCGGGCACCTTCAGTGACATGACCCGGGGTGAGGGCCAGGCACCTCTTTAGTGACATGACCCGGGGGAGTGAGGGCCGGGTACCCTCAGCACCATGACCCGGAGTGTGAGGGCCGGGCACCCTTTCAGTGCCCTGAAGCAGGGTGTGAGGCCAGGCACCCCTACAGTGCTGTGAACCAGGGGTGTGAGGGCCAGGCACCCCTTCACATGACCCGGGGTGTGAGGGCCGGGCACCCCTTCACATGACCCGGGGTGTGAGGGCCAGGCACCCTCCAGCATCATGACCCGGGTGTGAGGCAGGGCACTACAGTGCTGTGAACCGGGGTGTGAGGGCCGGGCACCCCTTCAGTGCCATGAAGCGGGGTGTGAGGCCAGGCAGGTCCATGACCCGGGTGTGAGCCGTGTACCCATTGACATGACCAGGGGTGTGGGGCCGGGCACCCCTTTAGTGACATGTCCCGGGTGTGAGGGCCGGGGATCCCTCCAGCACCATGACCCGGGTGTGAGGCAGGCACCTTCAGTGCCATGAACAGGGTGTGATGGCCAGGCACCCCTTCAGTGCCATGAACCGGGGGTGTGAGGCGGGCACCCTTCAGTGCCATGAAACAGGGTGTGAAGGCCGGGCACTATAGTGCTGTGAACCGGGGTGTGGGCCGTGCACCCTCCATTACAGTGTGAGGCCGGGCACCCTTCACATGACCCGGGGTGTGAGGGCCAGGCACCCCTTCACATGACCCGGGGTGTGAGGGCCGGGCACCCCTCCAGCATCATGACCCGGAGTGTGAGGCCGGGCACCCCTACAGTGCTGTGAACCGGGGTGTGAGGCGGGCACCCCTTCAGTGCCATGAAGCGGGGTGTGAGGGCCAGGCACCCCTTAGTCCATGACCCGGGGTGTGAGGGGTGTACCCTTATTGACATGACCAGGGGTGTGAGGGCCGGGCACCTTTAGTACATGTCCCGGGGTGTGAGGGCCGGGGATCCCTCAGTACCATGACCCGGGTGTGAGGGCGGGCACCCCTCAGTGTCATGAACAGGGGTGTGAGGGCAGGCACCTTCAGTCCATGAACCGGGGTGTGAGGCCGGGCACCCTTTCAGTGCCATGAAGCGGGGTGTGAGGCCAGGCACCCTTATAGTGCTGTGAACGGGGTGTGAGGGCCAGGCACCCCTTCACCGTACCGGGGTGTGAGGGCCGGGCACCCTTCAGCACCATGACTCGGGGTGAGGCCGGGCACCCTCAGTGCCATGACCCGGGGTGTGAGGCCGGGCACCCTCAGCACCATGACTCGGGTGTGAGGCGGGCACCCCCAGTGCCATGAACCGCGGTGTGAGGGCCAGGCATCCCTTCAGTGACATGACCCGGGGTGTGAGGGCCAGGACCTTCACATAACCCGGGGTGTGAGGCCGGGCACCCTTCATCACCCGGGGTGGGGCCAGGCACCCATCCAGTGTGAACAGGGTGTGAGGCCAGGCACCCCTTCAGTGCCATGGACAGGGGTGTGAGGGCAGGGCACCCTTTCAGTGCCATGAAACAGGGTGTGGGCCAGGCACTATAGTGCTGTGAACCGGGGTGTGAGGGCCGGGCACCCCTTCACATTACCGGGCTGTGAGGCCGGGCACCCTCCACATGACCCAGGGTGTGAGGCCGGGCACCCTCCACATGACCCGGGGTGTGAGGGCGGGCACCCTCCAGCATCATGACCCGGAGTGTGAGGCCGGGCTACAGTGCTGTGAACCGGGGTGTGAGGCCGGGCACCTTCAGTGCCATGAAGCGGGGTGTGAGGGCGGGCACCCCTTTAGGTCCATGACCCGGGGTGTGAGGCCGTGTACCCTTATTGACATGACCAGGGGTGTGAGGGCCGGGCACCCCTTTAGTGACATGTCGGGGTGTGAGGGCGGGGATCCTCCAGCACCATGATCCAGTGTGAGGGCCAGGCACCCTTCAGTTCCATGAAGAGGGTGTGAGGCCAGGCACCTTCAGTGCCATGAACCGGGGTTTGAGAGCCGGGCACCCTTTCAGTGCCATGAAACAGGGTGTGAAGGCCGGGCACCTCTATAGTGCTGTGAACCGGGGTGTGAGGGCCAGGCACCCCTTCACATTACCCGGGGTGTGAGGGCCGGGCACCCCTTCAGCACCATGACTCGGGGTGTGAGGGCCGGGCACCAGTGCCATGACCGGTGTGAGGCCCAGGCACTTTCAGTGAAACGACCAGGGTGTGAGGGCAGGCACCTCAGCACCATGACTCGGGTGTGAGAGCCGGGCACCCCACCAGTGCCATGAACCGCGGTGGTGGGCATCCCTTCAGTGACATGACCCGGGGTGTGAGGGCCAGGCACCCCTTCCTGACCCGGGGTGAGGGCCAGGGGCACCCTTCCTGACCGGGGTGTGAGGCAGGCACCCCTTCAGCACCATGAAGCGGTGTGAGTGCCAGGCACCCATCCGTGGTTTGAACAGTGGGGCAGGCACCTCCCTATGACCCAGGATGTAAGGGGGCACTTATAGTTCCAGTGACCCGGGGTGTGAGGCGGGCACAATCAGCACCATGGCCCGGGGTGTGGGCCGGACACAATTCAGTGACATGTCCCGGTGTGAGGCCGGGGATCCCTCCAGCACCTGACCCGGAGTGTGAGGGCTGGGCATCTCTTCAGTGACATGACCCGGGGTGTGAGGGCCGGGCACCCTTTCAGTGCCATGAAGCAGGGGTGTGAGGCCAGGCACCTACAGTGCCATGAATCGTGGTCTGAGGGCCGGACACCTTCAGTGACATGACCCGGGGTGTGAGGGCCAGGCACCCCTCAGCACCATGCCCCGGGGTGTGAGGGCCGGGCACCCCTTCAGTGCCATGAACCGGGAGTGAGGCCGGGCTTCCCTTCAGTGCCATGACCTGGGGTGTGAGGCGGGCACCCCTTCAGTGCCATGAAGCAGGGTGTGAGTGCAGGCACCCCTACAGTGTTATGAACCGGGGTGTGAGGGCGGGCACCCCTCCCACATGACCCGGGGTGTAATGGCCAGGCACTCCTTCAGTGCCTGACCCGGGGTGTGGAGGGCCGGCCTTTCAGCACCATGGCTCGGTGTGAGGGCCCAACACCAATTCGTGACATGAACCGGGGTGTGAGGGCTGGGCACCCTTTTAGTGCCATGAAACAGGTGTGATGGCCGGGCACCTACCCGTCAGTGTGAGGCCTGTCTCATTTCAGTGCCATGAATCGGGTTGTGAGGCGGCACCCTTTCCAGTGCCCTGAACCGGGGTGTAGGGCCGGGCACCCCTTCACATGACGCGCAGTGTGAGGGCCTGGCTCGATTTCAGTGCCATGAATCAGGGTGTGTAGGGCCAGTACCCCATCCACATGACCCGGGCTGTGAAGGCCAGGCACCCCTCCAGCACCATGTCCCGGGGTGTGAGGGCGGACACCCATTCAGTGACATGACCCGGGGTGTGACGGCCAGGCACCCTTCAGTGACATGACCCGGGTGTGAGGGCCGGGCACCCCTCAGCACCATGCCCAGGGGTGTGAGGCCAGGCACCTTCCTGTGAACCTGGGTGTGAGGCCGGTCACTCCTTCAGTGACATGACCCAGGGGTGTCAGGGACAGGCACCCCTTTCGTGAGATGAAACAGGGGTGTGATGCCCGGCACCCCTGCAGTGTTGTGAACCGGGTTGTGAGGCCGGGCACCCTTCACATGACCCGGGGTGTGAAGGCCGGGCATCCCTCCAGCACCATGACCCGGATTGTGAGGGCCGGGCACCCCTTCAGTGCCCTGAACCGGGGTTTGAGGGCCAGGCACATCTTCAGTGCCATCAGACCGGGGTGTGAGGCCGGGCAACCTACAGTGCTTTGAACCGGGGTGTGAGGGCCGGGCACCCTTCACATGACCCGGGGTGTGAGCCGGGCACCCCTTCAGCACCATGACTCGGGTGTGAGGCCGGGCACCCCATCAGTGCCATGAACCGGGTGTGATGGCCGGGCACCCCAGTGACATGACCCGGGGAGTGAGGGCGGGCACCTCTTTAGTGACATGACCGGGAGTGAGGCCAGTGCCCTCCAGCACCATGACCGGAGTGTGAGGCCGGGCACCCTCAGTGCCATGAACACGGGTGTGAGGGCCGGGCACCCTATCAGTGCCCTGAAACGGGGTGTGAAGGCCGGGCACCCCTACAGTGCTGTGAACCAGGGTGTGAGGGCCGGGCACCCCTTCACATGACCCGGGGTGTGGGCCGGGCACCCCTTCACATGACCTGGGGTGTGAGGGCCGGGCACCCTTCAGCACCATGACTCTCGGGGTGTGAGGGCCGGGCACCCCATCAGTGCCATGAACCGGGGTGTGAGTGCGGGCACCCATACCGTGGTTTGAACCAGGGTGTGAGGCCAGGCACCCCTTCACATGACCCGGTGTGTCGGGCCAGGCCACCCCTTCACATGACCCGGGATGCCAGGGCGGGCGCATAGGATTCCCTGACCCGCGGTGTGAGGGCGGGCACCCTCCAGCACCATGGCCCAGGGTGTGGGGCCGGACACCAATTCCAGTGAAATGACTCAGGGTGTGACAGCCGGGCTCCCCTTCAGTAATGGCCTGGGGTGTGAGGGCTGGGCATCTCTTCAGTGACATGAGCAGGGTCAGAGAGCCGGGCACACCTACAGTGCCATGAATCAGGGTGAGGCCGGGCACCCTTCAAGCCTCATGACGGGGTGTTGGGGCTGGCTGCGATTCAGTGCCATGAATCAGGGGTGTGAGGGCCTGGGTTCGATTTAGGAGTGCCGCCCAGAATCGTGGTCTGAGGGCGGGCACCTTCAGTGACTGACCGGGGTGTGAGGCCGGGCACCCTCAGCACCTGCCCCGGTGTGAGGGCGACACCCCTTCAGTGCCGACAGGGAGTGAGGCCGGGCTTCCCTTCAGTGCCATGACTGGGAGTGCCAGACCCAGAGCCACCCCCACTCATTGCCCATAGAGCAGGGTGTGAGTGCAGGGCACCCCTACAGTATTATGAACCGGGGTGTGGCCAGGCACCCCTTCCACTTATTCAGGGGTGTAATGGCCGAGCCTCCTTCAGTGCCTGACCCGGGAGTGTGGGCAGGTACCCTTCCCAACACCATGGCCTGGGGCCGGACATATTCAGTGACATGAACAAAAGGTGTGAGGGCTGGGCACCCTTTAGTGCCATAGAGAGCAGGGTGTGAGGGCCAGTGCCCTTCACGCTGGCCTTGAGTGTGAGGGGCCTGGCTCGATTTCAGTGCCATGAATCAGTGTGAGGGCGGAGTACCCCATCGGCACCATGACCCAGGTGTGAAGGCCAGGCACCTCTCCTTTCTGTCGGGGGTGTGAGGCCAGGCACCCCATCAGTGCCATGAACCGGGGTGTGATGGCCGGGCACCCCTTCAGTGACATAACCCGGTAAGTGAGGGGCCGGGCACCTCTTTAGTGACATGACCCAGGGAGTGAGGCCGGGTGCCCTCAACACCATGACCCGGAGTGTGAGGGGCCAGGCACCCCTTCAGTGCCATGAACACTTGGTGTAAGGGCCAGACACCCTTAGTGCCATGAACCGGGGTGTGATGGCCGGGCACCTATCAGTGCCCGGAAGCAGGGGGTGTGAAGGCCAGGCACTACAGTGCCTCTTGAACCAGGGTGTGAGGGCCGGGCACCCTTCACATGAACCAGGGGTGTGAGGGGCAGGCACCCCTTCCGCCTGGGGTGTGAGGCCAGGGCACCCCTTCAGCACACATATTTCAGGGTGTGAGGCCGGGCACCCATCAGTGCCAAAACCGGGGAGTGAGGGCCAGGCTCCCCTTCAGTGCCATGAAGCAGGGTGTGAGTGCAGGGCACCCCTACAGTGTTATGAACCGGGGTGTGAGGGCCAGGCACCCCTCCCATGGCCAGGGTGTGTGGCCGGAGTACCCCTTCAACACCATGACCCGGGGTGTTGGGGCTTGGCTCATTCCAGTGCCAGCAGATCAGGTGTGAGGGGCCTGGCTCGATTTCCAGTGCCATGAATCAGGGTGTGAGGGCCAGGTACCCCATCAACAACATAGACTTGAGTGTGAGGCCAGGCACCCTCAGCACCATGTCCGAGGTGTGAGGGCCGGACACTCATTCCAGTGACAT
The DNA here is from genome assembly GCF_018991925.1 of Homarus americanus. Taxonomy (NCBI): domain Eukaryota; kingdom Metazoa; phylum Arthropoda; class Malacostraca; order Decapoda; family Nephropidae; genus Homarus; species Homarus americanus. The sequence continues at coordinate 55,508 of NW_024753381.1, forward strand.
GACCTGGGGTGACGGCCGTGCACCACCAGTGACATGACCCCGTGACACCCCTCCAGCACCATGTGCAGGGTGTGTGGGCCAGAGCACACCCCTTCCAGTGCCATGAACTTGGGTGTGAGGGCCAGTGCACACCTTCAATGGCTTATGACCAGGGGTGTCAGGGCCAGGCTTGCTTAGTGACATGACCCGCGGTGCCAGGGCGGGCACCCCTCCAGCACCATGACCCGGAGTGTGAGGGCCAGGCACCTTCAGTGGTCAGGGTGTGACGGCCAGGCACATCTTCATGCCATGAACCGGGGTTTGAGGGCCATGTGCCCCTTCACATGACCAGGGGTGTGAGGGCCGGGCACCCCTCCAGCACCATGAGCAGTGTGAAGACCAGGCACCCCTTCCAGTGCCATAAACTGGGGTGTGAGGGTGAGCACCCCTTGGAGTCCATGACCCGGGGTGTGAGGGCCGTGTGCCCATATTGACATAACCAGGGTGTGAGGGCCAGGCACCCTTTAGTGACGCTCCTCCCGGGGTGTGAGGGCGGGGGATCCTCCAGCACCATGACCCGTGGTGTGAGGGCCAGGCACCTTCAGTGCCATGAATCAGGGGTGTGAGGCTGGGCACCACTTTAGTGCCATGAAACAGGGTGTGAGGCCAGGCACTTATACAGTGCTGCGAACCGGGTGTGAGACAGGCACCCCTTCACATAAACGCGGGGTTTGAGGGCCTGGCTCGATTTCAGTGCCATGAATCGGCGTGTGAGCCCGGGCACCCCTTCAGCACCCATGTCCAGGGTGTTGGGGCTGCTCGATTCAGAGCCATGAATCAGGGGTGTGAGGCCTGGCTCGATTTCAGTGCCATGAATCAGGTGAGGGCCAGGCACCCCTTCAGCACCATGTCAGGGTGTTGGGGCTTGGCTCGATTTCAGTGCCATGAATCCCGGGGTGTGGGCCTGGCTCAATTTCAATTCTGCCATGAATCAGGGTGTGAGGCGGGTACTTATCAGCACCATGACACGGGGTGTGAGCCGGCACCCTCCCAGCACCATGTCGGGTGTGAGGCCAGACACCCATTCAGTGACATGACCCGGGGTGTGACAGCCGGGCATCAGCCAGTGAGCCCGGGGTGCTTGAGGGCCAGGCACCCTCCAGCACCATGCCCGGGGTGTGAGGCCAGGCACCCCTTCCAGTGCCATGAACCTGGGTGTGAGGGCCGCTCACTCCTTCAGTGAACTGACCCGGGGTGTCAGGGTCAGGCACCTTTCGTGACATGAAACAGGGTGTGAATGCCCAGCACCCCTACAGTGTTGTGAACCGGGTTGTGAGGGCCAGGCACCCCTTCACACGACCCAGAAAGTGTGGCGGCGGGCATCCTCCAGCACCATGGCCCGGATTGGGGGCCGGTCACCCTTCAGTGCCATGAACCGGGGTGTGAGGCCGGGCACCTTCAGTGCCATGAACCGGGGTGGGGCCGGGCACCCTTTCAGTGCAGGGTGTGAGGCCAGGCACCTGTGCTGAACCGGGGTGAGGGCCGGGCACCCCTTCACATGACCCGGTGTGAGGCCAGGGCACCTTCAGCACCATGACTCGGGTGTGAGGGCGGGCACCCCATCAGTGCCATGAACCGGGGTGTGATGGCGGGCACTTTCGTGACATGACCCGGGGAGTGAGGGCCAGGCACCTCTTTAGTGACATGACCGGGGTGAGGGGCCGGGTACCCTCCAGCACCATGACCCGGAGTGTGAGGGCCAGGCACCCTTTGGTGCCCTGAACAGGGGTGTGAGGCCGGGCACCCCTACAGTGCTGTGAACCAGGGTGTGAGGGCCGGGCCCCTTCACATGACCTGGGGTGTGAGGGCCGGGCACCCCTTCACATGACCGGGTGTGAGGGCCGGGGCACCCCTCAGCATCATGACCCGGGTGTGAGGGCGGGCACCTACAGTGCTGTGAACCGGGTGTGAGGCGGGCACCCCTTCGTGCCATGAAGCCAGGGGTGTGAGGCCGGGCACCCTGGAGTCCCAGAACCCGGGTGTGAGGCCGTGTACCATATTGACATGACCAGGGGGTGTGAGGGCAGGCACCCTGGTGACATGTCCGGTGTGAGGGCAGGGATCCTCCAGCACCATGACCCAGGTGTGAGGCCGGGCACCCTTCCAGTGCCATGAACAGGGGTGTGAGGGCCAGGCACCCCTTCAGTGCCATGAACCGGGGTGTGAGGGTCGGGCACTTTCAGTGCCATGAGCAGGGTGTGAGGCCGGGCACCCTATAGTGCTGTGAACCGGGGTGTGAGGGCGGGCACCCCTTCACATGCAGGGTGTGAGGGCCGGGCACCCTTCATGACCCAGGATGTGGCGGGCACCTTCACATGACCGGGGTGTGAGGCCGGGCACCCTCAGCATCATGACCAGGGTGTGAGGGCGGGCACCCCAGTGCTGTGAACCGGGGTGTAGGCCGGGCACCCCTTCAGTGCCAAGCCCGGGGTGTGAGGCCGGGCACCCTTGAGTCCATGACCCGGGGTGTGAGGCCGTGTGCCCTTAATGCCACATGACCAGGGGTGTGAGGGCGGGCACCTTTAGTGACATCCCGGGGTGTGAGGGCCGGGATCCTCCAGCACCATGACCCGGAGTGCGGGCACCCTTCAGTGCCATGAACAGGGGTGTGAGGGCCGGGCACCCTCAGTGCCATGAACCGGGGTGTGAGGGCCGGGCACCCTTTCAGTGCCATAAACAGGGGTGTGAAGGCCGGGCACTATAGTGCTGTGAACCGGGGTGTGAGCCGGGCACCCCTTCACATTACCCGGGGTGTGAGGGCCGGGCACCCCTTCAGCACCATGACTCGGGGTGTGAGGCCGGGCACCCTCCAGTGCCATGACCCGGGGTGTGAGGCGGGCACACTTCAGTGAAATGACCCGGGGTGTGAGGGCCGGGCACCCCTTCAGCACCATGACTCGGGGTGTGGGCCGGGCACCCCGTGGCATGACAGGTGTGAGGGCCGGGCACCCTTCAATGCCATGAACAGGGGTGTGGGGCCAGGCTTCAGTGCCATGAACCGGGGTGGAGGGCCGGGCCACCCTTTCAGTGCCATGAACGGGGTGTGAGCCGGGCACCCCTATAGTGCTATGACGGGGTGTGAGGGCCGGGCACCCTTCCATTACCCAGTGTGAGGGCCGGGCACCCCTTCAGCACCATGACTCGGGGTGTGAGGCCGGGCACCCTTCAGTATGACCCGGGGTGTGAGGCCAGGCACACTTTCAGTGAAATGACCAGGGTGTGAGGCCAGGCACCCTTCAGCACCATGACTCTGGGTGTGAGCCGGGCACCCCACCAGTCTGAACCCGGGTGTGAGGGCCGGGCATCCCTTCAGTGACATGACCCGGGGTGTGAGGCTGGGCACCCTTTCACATAACCCGGGGTGTGAGGGCCAGGCACCCCTCTACATGACCCGGGGTGTGAGGGCCAGGCACCCCTTCACATGACCAGGGGTGTGAGGGCCAGGCACCCCTCCCATGACCCGGGATGTAAGGGCCGGGCACCCTTAAGTTCCGTGACCCGGGGTGTGAGGGCCAGGCACCTCAGCACCATGGCCCGGGTGTGAGGCCCGGACACCAATTCAGTGAAATGACTCGGGTGTGACGGCCGGCTCCTTCAGTAATGATGACCTGGGGTGTGAGGGCTGGGCATCTCTTCAGTGACATGACCCGGGGTGTGAGGGCGGGCACCCTTTCAGTGACATGTCCCGGGGTGTGAGGCCAGGCACCCTTTCAGTGCCATGAAACAGGGTGTGAAGGCCAGGCACACCACAGTGCCATGAATCGGGGTGTGAGGGCCGGGCACCCCTTCAGCACCATGACCGGGTGTTGGGGCTTGGCTCGATTTCAGTGCCATGAATCAGGGGTGTGAGGGCCTGGTTCGATTTAAGTGCCATGAATAGTGGTCTGAGGGCCGGGCACCCCTTCAGTGACATGACCCGGGTGTGAGGGCCGGGCACCCTCCCAGCACCATGCCCCGGGGTGTGAGGCCGGGCACCCCTTCAGTGCCATGAACCGGGAGTGAGGCCGGGCTTCCCTTCAGTGCCATGACCTGGGGTGTGAGGCCCGGGCACCCTTCAGTGCCATGAAACAGGGTGTGAGTGCAGGGCACCCCTACAGTGTTATGAACCGGGGTGTGAGGGCCGGGCACCCCTTCACATGACCCGGGGTGTAATGGCCGGGCACTCCTTCAGTGCCCTGACCCGGGGTGTGAGGGCCGGGTACCTTCAGCACCATGGCCCGGGGTGTGAGGGCCGGACACCAATTCAGTGACATGAACCGGGGTGTGAGGGCTGGGCACCCTTTTAGTGCCATGAAACAGGGTGTGAGCCGGGCACCCATACAGTGCTGTGAACCGGGGTGTGAGGGCCAGGCACCCCTTCACATGACGCGGGTGTGAGGGCCTGGCTCGATTTCAGTGCCATGAATCGGGTGTGAGGCCGGTACTCCATCACATGACCCGGCTGTGAGGCCGGGCACCCCTCCAGCACCATGTCCCGGGGTGGGCCGGACACCCATTCAGTGACATGACCCGGGGTGTGACGGCCGGGCACCCCTTCAGTGACATGACCGGGTGTGAGGCCGGGCACCCCTCCAGCACCATGCCCAGGGGTGTGAGGCGGGCACCCCTTCATGCCATGAACCTGGGTGTGAGGCGGTCACTCCTTCAGTGACATGACCCGGGGTGTCAGGGCCGGGCACCCTTTCGTGACATGAAACAGGGGTGTGAATGCCCGGCACCCTGCAGTGTTGTGAACCGGGTTGTGAGGGCCAGGCACCCCTTCACATGACCCGGGTGTGAAGCGGGCATCCCTCCAGCACCATGACCCGGTTGTGAGGGCCGGGCACCCCTTCAGTGCCATGAACCGGGTTTGAGGCAGGGCACATCTTATGCCATGACGGGTGTGAGGGCCGGGCAACCCTACAGTGCTTTGAACCGGGGTGTGAGGCCAGGCACCCCTCACATGACCGGGGTGTGGGGCCGGGCACCTTCCAGCACCATGACTCGGGGTGTGAGGGCCAGGGCACCCCATCAGTGCCATGAACCGGGGTGTGATGGCCGGGCACCCTTCAGTGACATGACCCGGGGAGTAGGGGTGTGTACCCCCTCCAGCACCATGACCCGGAGTGTGTGAGGCCAGGGCACCCCTTCAGTGCCATGAACACGGGTGTAAGGGCCAGGCACCCCTTCAGTGCCATGAACCGGGGTGTGAGGCCGGGCACCCTTTCAGTGCCGACAGGGTGTGAGCCGGGCACCCCTACAGTGCTGTGAACCAGGGTGTGAGGGCCGGGCACCCCTTCACATGACCTGGGGTGTGAGGCCAGGCACCCCTTCACATGACGCGGGTTTGAGGGCCTGGCTCGATTTTAGTGCCATGAATCGGCGTGTGAGGGCCAGGCACCCCTTCAGCACTATGACCCGGGGTGTTGGGGCTTGGCTCGATTTCAGTGCCATGAATCAGGGTGTGAGGGCCGGCTACCCCATCAGCACCATAACCCGGGGTGTGATTGCGGGCACCTCAACACCATGTCCTGGGTGTGAGGCGGATTCCCATTCAGTGACATGCCCAGGGTGTGACAGCCGGGCACCCCTTCAGTGACATGACCTGGGGTGTGAGGGCGGGCACCCCTCCAGCACCATGAACCTGGGTTTGAGCCGGTCACTCCTTCAGTGACATGAGCCCGGGTGTCAGGGCCGGACACCCCTTTCGTGACATGAAACGGGGTGTGAATGCCCGGCACCCCTGATGTTGTGAACCGGGTTGTGAGGCCGGGCTCCCTTCACATGACCCGGGGTGTGAAGGCGGGCATCCCTCAGCACCATGACCCGGATTGTGAGGGCCAGGAACCCCTTTAGTGCCATGAACCGGGGTGTGAGGCCGGGCACATCTTCAGTGCCATGAACCGGGGTGTGAGGGGCCGGGCACCCTTTAGTGCCATGAAACAGGGTGTGGAGGCCAGGCTAGTGCTGAACCGGGGTGTGAGGGCCGCGCACCCCTTCAAATGACCCTGGGTGTGAGGGCCGGGCACCCCTTCCAGCACCATGGCCCGTGGTGTGAGGGCCGACACCAATTCAGTGAAATGACTCGGGGTGTGACGTCAGGGCTCCCTTCAGTGACATGACCTGGGGTGTGTGGGCTGGGCATCCCTTCAGTGACATGAACCTGGGTGTGAGGGCCGGGTACCTCAGCACCATGGCCCGGAGTGTGAGCCAGGCACCTCAGCACCATGACTCAGGGTGTGAGGGCCGGGCACCCCATCAATGCCATGAACCGGGGTGTGAGGGCCGGGCACCCCTTCAGTAACATGACCAGGGGTGAGGGCCAGGCACCTCTTTAGTGACATTAAAGGGGTGTGAGGGCCGGGGACCCTTCAACCCATGACCCGAGGTTTGAGGCAGGTACCCTTTCAGTGCCATGAGCAGGGTGTGAACCGGGCACCCCATCAGTGCCGTGAACCGGGGTGTGAGGGCAAGGCACCCCTCCAGCACCATGGCCCGGGGTGTGAGGCCAGGCACCCTTTCAGTGCCATGAGCAGGGGTGTGAAGGCCAGGCACCCCTACAATGCTTAAACCGGGGTGTAATGGCCGGGCATGCCTTCAGTGCCCTGAACCCGGGGTGTGAGGGCACCCCTTCAGCACCATGCGGGGTGTGAGGGCCGGGCACCCCTCCAGCACCATGCCCCGTGGTGTGAGGGCCGGGCTACCCTAGTGCCATGAACCTGGGTGTGAGGGCCGGTCACTCCTTCAGTGACATGACCCGGGGGTGTCAGGGCCGGGCACCTTCGTGACATGACCGGGGTGTGGGGGCGGGCACCCTTTCCAGAGCCATGAAACAGGGGTGTGAGGTCCGGCACCCCTGGTGCTGTGAATCGGGTTGTGAGCGCCAGGCACCCTTCACATGACCCGGGATGTGAAGGCCGGGCATCCCTCTAGCACCATGACCCGGATTGTGGCCGGGCACACCTTCAGTGCCTGAACCGGGTGTGAGGCCGGGCACATCTTCACTGCCATAAACCGGGGTGTGAGGCCGGACACCCTTTCAGTGCCATGAAACGGGGTGTGAGCCAGGCACCTACAATGCTAAACCAGGGTGTAATGGCCGGGCACGCCTTCAGTGCCCTGACCTGGTGTGAGGAGGTACCCCTCCAGCACCATAGGTGTGAGGGCCAGGCACCCCATCAGCACCCATGACTCGGGGTGTGAGGCCGGGCACCCATCAGTGCCATGAGCCGGGGTGTGAGGCCGGGCACCCCTTCAGTAACATGACCCGGGGAGTGAGGCCGGGCACCTCTTTAGTGACATGAAAGGGGTGTGAGGCCGGGGACCGTCCAACACCATGACCCGGAGTGTGAGGTCCGGCCCCCTTTCAGTGCCATAAGCAGGGTGTGAAGACCCAGGCACCCATCAGTGCGTGAACCGGGGTGTGAGCGGGCACCTCCAGCACCATGACCCGGAGTGTGAGGACCGGGCATCCCTTCAGTGACATGACCCGGGGTGTGAGGCCAGGCACCCTCTGTGACATGTCCGGGGTGTGAGGGCCGGGCACCCTTTCAGTGCCATGACAGGGTGTGAAGGCCAGGCACCCCAACAGTGCCATGAATCGGGGTGTGAGGCCGGGCACCCCTTTAGCACCATGACCCGGGGTGATGGAGCATGGCTCGATTCAGTGCCATGAATCGGGGTGTGAGGGCCTGGCTCGATTTCAGTGCCATGAATCGGGGTGTAGGGCCGGGCACCCGTTCAGTGACATGACCCGCGGTGTGAAGGCCGGGCCACCCTTTTAGTGCCATGAAACAGGGTGTGAGGGCCGGGCCCTAGAGTGCTGCGGGCAGGATGTGAGGGCCGGGCACCCTTCACATGCCGCAGGGTTTGAGCTGGCTCGGATTGTTCAGTGCCATGAATTGGCGTGCGGGCCGGGCACCCCATCAGCACCATGCCCCGGGGTGTGTGAAGGCTGGGTACCCTCCAGCACCATGTCCCAGGGTGTGAGGGGCCGGACACCCATTCAGTGACATGACCCGGGTGTGACGGCTGGGCACCCCTTCAGTGCCATGAAGTGGGTGGAGGGCTGGCACCCCTTTAGGTTCATGACCCGGGGTTTGAGGGCACCCCTTCAGTGCTATGAACAGGGGTTTGAGGGCCGGGCACCCTTTCAGTGCCATGAAACAGGGTGTGAAGGCTGGCACCCCTACAGTGCTGTGAACCGGGGTGTGAGGGCCGGGCACCCTTCACATGACCCGGGGTGAGGCCGGGCACCCCTACAGCACCATGACTGGGGAGGGCTGGCACCTCAATAGTGCCATGAACTGGGTGAGGCCGGGCACTTTCCGTGACACATGACCCGCGTGGAGTGAGGGCCGGGCACCTGTTTTTTTGACATGACCCGGGGTGTGAGGGCCGGCCACCACCAGTGACATGACCCGCGGAGTGAGGGCGGGGCACCCCTTTAGTGACATGACCCGGGGTGTTGAAGCTTGGCTCGATTTCAAAGGCGAATCGGGGTGTGAGGGCCTGGCTCGATTTCAGCTGCGAATCGTAAGGGCCGGGCACCCGTTCAGTGACATGACCTGGGCGGTGTGTGAAGGCCGGGCACCCTTTAGTGCCATGAAACAGGGTGTGAAGGCTGGGCACCCCTACAGTGTTGTGGGAACTGCTCAGAGGGGCTGCACCCCTTCGCATGACCTGGGTGCAGGGCTGCACCCCTTCAGCAGTGCCATGAACCGGGGTGTGAGGGCCGGGCAACTTTCAGTGCCATTTAACGGGGTGTGAAGGCCGGCACCCCTACAGTGCTTTGAACCGTGGTGTGTGAGGGCCGGGCACCCCTTCAGCACCATGACTCAGTGAGGGCCGGGAACCCCATCTGTGCCATGAACCGGGGTGGAGGCAGGGCACCCTTCAGTGACATGACCTGGAAGTGAGGGCTGGCACTTTGGTGACATGACCTGGGGTGTGAGGGCTGGGGACCTCCCAGCACCATGAACTGAGTGTGAGTGCAGGGCACCCCTTCAGTGCCAGGGATCACGGGTGGTGTGGCCGGGAGGCACCCCTTCAGTGCTGGGCGAACCGGGGTGTGAGGGCTGGCTATCGCCAGTGCCCTGAAACGGGGTGTGAAGGCACCCCTACAGAGCTGTGAACCAGGGTGAGGGCCGGGCACCCCTTCAGATGACCTGGGTGTGAGGGCACCCTTCACATGACGCGGGGTTTGAGGGCCTGGCCTGGATTTTATGCCATGAATCGGCGTGTGAGGCCGGGCACCCTTCAGCACCATGACCTGTGTTGGGGCTTGCCTGATTTCAGTGCTATGAATCAAAAGAGGGCTGGTACCCCATCAGCACCATAACCCGGGGTGTGATTGCTGGGCACCCCTCCAGCACCATGTCCCTGGGTGTGTGAGGGCCGGGACTCCCATTCAGTGACATGACCTGGGTAGATTTGCCAAGCACCCCTTCAGTGACATGACCCGGGTGTGAGGGCTGGCACCTCCAGCACCATGCCCCGGGGTGTGAGGGCCATAACCCCTTCAGTGCCATGAACCTGGTTTGAGGGCCGGTCACCTTCCATAGTGACATAGACCCGGGGTGTTGGCCGGACACCCCTTTTCAGGACATGAACGGTGTGAATGCCCGGCACTTACAGTAAGTTGTGAACTGGGTTGTGAGGGCTGGCCCCTTCACATGACCTGGGGTGGGAAGGCCGGGCATCCTCCAGCACCGGCGACCTGGATTGAGGGCTGGGAACCCTTAGTGCCAAGGAACTGGGTGAGGGCTGGCACATCTTCAGTGCCAAGGAACCGGGGTGTGAGGGGCTGGGCAATCTTCTTCTAAAAGTTAGCGAAACGTGGGTGTGTGAAGGCCGGGCACCCCTACAGTGCTTGAACCGGGGTGTGAGGGCTGTGCACCCCTTCAAATGACCCTGGGTGTGAGGGCTGGGCACCCCTTCAGCACCATGGCCTCGTGTGAGGGCCGGACACCAATTCAAGTGAAATGACTCTCGGGGTGTGACGGCCGGCTCCCCTTCAGTGACATGATCTGGGGTGTGAGAGGGCTGGGCATCCCTTCAGTGACATGACCCGGGGTGTGAGGGCAGAGCAGCTTTCAGTGACATGTCCCGGGTGGGGCCGGGCACCCTTTCAGTGCCATGAAACAGGGTGAGGCCGGGCACCTACAGTGCCATGAATCGGGGTGTGAGCCGGGCACCCCTTCAGCATCGACCCGGGGTGTTGGGCTTGGCTCGATTTCAGTGCCTTGAATCGGGGGTGTGAGGGCCTGGCTCGATTTCAGTGCCATGAATCAGGGTGTGAGGGCCGGGTACCCCATCAGCACCATGACCCGGGGTGTGAGGGTCGGACACTCATTCAGTGAGATGACCCGGGGTGACGGCCGGGCACCCCTCCAGCACCATGCCTCGGGGTGTGAGGGCCGGGCACCCCTTCAGTGCCATGAACCTGGGTGTGAGGGCCGGGTACCCCTCCAGCACCATGGCCCGGGGTGTGAGCCGGGCACCCCTTCAGCACCATGACTCGGGGTGTGAGGGCCGGGCACCCCATCAGTGCCATGAACCGGGTGTGGGGCCGGGCACCCCTTCAGTAACATGACCCGGTGAGGCGGGCACCTCTTTAGTGACATTAAAGGGGTGTGAGGCCGGGGACCCTTCAGTGCCATGAAACGGGGTGTGAAGACCGGGCACCCCATCAGTGCCGTGAACCGGGGTGTGAGGGCCAGGCACCCCTCCAGCACCATGGCCCGGGGTGTGAGGGCCAGGCACCCTTTCAGTGCCATGAAACGGGGTGTGAAGGCCAGGCACCCCTACAATGCTTTAAACCGGGGTGTAATGGCCGGGCATGCCTTCAGTGCCCTGAACCCGGGGTGTGAGGGCCGGGCACCCCTTCAGCACCATGCCCCGGGGTGTGAGGGCAGGCACCCCTCCAGCACCATGCCCCGTGGTGTGAGGGCCGGGCTACCCTTTAGTGCCATGAACCTGAGTGTGAGGGCCGGTCACTCCTTCAGTGACATGACCCGGGGTGTCAGGGCCGGGCACCCCTTTCGTGACATGACCCGGGGTGTGAGGGCCGGGCACCCTTTCAGAGCCATGAAACGGGGTGTGAAGGCCCGGCACCCCTACAGTGCTGTGAATCGGGTTGTGAGCGCCAGGCACCCCTTCACATGACCCGGGGTGTGAAGGCCGGGCATCCCTCTAGCACCATGACCCGGATTGTGTGGGCCGGGCACACCTTCAGTGCCATGAACCGGGGTGTGAGGGCCGGGCACATCTTCACTGCCATAAACCGGGGTGTGAGGGCCGGGCACCTTCAATGACATGACCGGGGGAGTGAGGTCCAGGCACCTCTTTAGTGACATGACCCGGGGTGTGAGGGCTGGGGACCCCTACAGTGTTGTGAACCGGGTTGTGAGGGCCGGGCACCCCTTCACATGATCCGGGTGTGAAGGCCGGGCACCCCTCAGCACCATGACCTGATTGTGAGGGCAGGAACCCCTTTAGTGCCATGAACCGGGGTGTGAGGGCCGGGCTCCCCTTTAGGTTCATGACCCGGGGTGTGAGGGCCGGGCACCCCTTCAGTGCCATGAACAAGGGTGTGAGGGCCGGGCACCCCTTCAGTTCCATGAACTGGGGTGTGAGGGCAGGCACCCTTTCAGTGCCATGAAACAGGGTGTGAAGGCTGGGCACCCCTACAGTTCTGTGAACCCGGGGTGTGAGGCGGGCACCTTCAGCATCCTTCGGGGTGTGAGGGCGGGCACCCCATCAGTGCCATTAACCGGGTGTGAGGGCCGGGCATCAGTGACATGACCAGGGTGGTGGGGGCACCTTTAGTGATATGACCCGGGGTGTGAGGGCCGGGGACCCTCCAGCACCATGACCCGGGTGTGAGGGGCAGGCATCCCTTAGTGACATCACCCGGGATGTGAGGTCCGGGCACCCTTTCATTGACATGTCCGGGGTGTGAGGGCCGGGCACCTTTCAGTGCCATGAAACAGGGTGTGGTCGGGCACCCTTTCAGTGACATGTCCCGGGGTGTGAGGCCTGGCACCCTTTCAGTGCCATGAAACAGGTTGTGATGGCCGGGCACCCCTACAGTGCCATGAATGGGGTGTGAGGCGGGCACCTTCCAGCACCATGACCCTGGGTGTTGGGCCTTGGCTCGATTTCAGTGCCATGAATCGGGGTGTGAGGGCCTGTCTTGATTTCAGTGCCATGAATCGGGGTGTGAGGGCCGGGCACCCCTTCAGTGACATGACCCGGGGTGTGAGGGCCGGGCACCCCTCCAGCACCATGCCCCGGGGTGTGAGGGCCGGGCACCCCTTCAGTGCCATAAACCTGAGTGTGAGGGCCGGTCACTCCTTCAGTGACATGACCCGGAGTGTCAGGGCAGGGCACCCCTTTAGTGACATGACCCGGGGTGCGTGGGCCGGGCACCTCTCCAGCACCATGACCCGGAGTGTGAGGGCCGGGCACCCCTCCACACCATACCCCGGGGGTGAGGGCGGGCTGCTTAGTGCCATGAACCTGGGTGTGAGGGCCGGTCCTCCTTCAGTGACATGACCCGGGGTGTCAGGGCCGGGCACCCCTTTCGTGACATGACCCGGGGTGAGGGCCGGGCACCCTTTCAGAGCCATGAAACAGGTGTGAAGGCCCGGCACCCCTACAGTGCTGTGAACGGGTTGTGGCGCCGGGCACCCTTCACATGACGGGGTGTGAAGGCGGGCATCCCTCTAGCACCATGACCCGGATTGTGTGGGCGGGCACACCTTCAGTGCCATGAACTGGGGTGTGAGAGCCGGGCACATCTTCCTGCTATGAACGGAGTGTGAGTGCGGGCACCCTTTCAGTGCCATGAAACGTGGTGTGAAGGCCAGGCACCTTCAATGCTTTAAACCGGGGTGTAATGGCCGGGCACGCCTTCAGTGCCCTGACCTGGGGTGTGAGGGCCGGGTACCTCCAGCACCATGGCCCAGGGTGTGAGGGCCGGGCACCCCATCAGCACCATGACTCGGGGTGTGAGGGCCGGGCACCCCATCAGTGCCATGAACCGGGGTGTGAGGGCCGGGCACCCCTTCAGTAACATGACCCGGGGAGTGAGGGCCGGGCACCTCTTTAGTGACATGAAAGGGGTGTGAGGGCCGGGGACCCCTCCAGCACCATGACCCGGAGTGTGAGGGCCGGGCCCCCTTTCAGTGCCATGAAACGGGGTGTGAGGCCGGGCACCCCATCAGTGCCGTGAACCGGGGTGTGAGGGCCGGGCACCCCTCCAGCACCATGACCGGGTGTGAGTACGGGCATCCCTTCAGTGACATGACCCGGGGTGTGAGGGCCGGGCACCCTTTTCAGTGACATGTCCCGGGGTGTGAGGCCGGGCACCCTTTCAGTACCATGAAACAGGGTGTGAATGCCGGGCACCCCTACAGTGCCATGAATCGGGGTGTGAGGCCAGGCACCTTTGCACCATGACCCGGGGTGTTGGAGCTTGGCTCGATTTCAGTGCCATGAATCGGGGTGTGAGGGCCTGGCTCGATTTCAGTGCCATGAATCGGGGTGTAAGGGCCGGGCACCCGTTCAGTGACATGACCCGCGGTGTGAAGGCCGGGCACCCTTTTAGTGCCATGAAACAGGGTGTGAGGGCCGGGCACCCCTAAGTGTCGCGAACCGGATGTGAGGCCGGGCACTACATGACGCAGGGTTTGAGGGCCTGGCTCGATTTCAGTGCCATGAATTGGCGTGTGAGGGCCGGGCACCCCATCAGCACCATGCCCCGGGGTGTGAAGGCCGGGCACCCTCCAGCACCATGTCGGGGTGTGAGGGCGGACACCCATTCAGTGACATGACCCGGGGTGTGACGGCGGGCACCCCTTCAGTGCCATGAAGCGGGGTGTGGGCCGGGCACCCCTTCAGTGCTATGAACAGGGGTGTGAGGCCGGGCACCTCTTCAGTTCCATGAACCGGGGTTTTGAGGGCCGGGCACCCTTTCAGTGCCATGAAACAGGGTGTGAGCCGGGCACCCCTACAGTGCTGTGAACCGGTGTGAGGCCGGGCACCCCTTCACATGACCCGGGTTGTGAGGGCTGGGCACCCCTACAGCACCATGACTCGGGGTGTGAGCCGGGCACCCTTTCAGTGCCATGAAACAGGGTGTGAGCCGGGCACCCTACAGTGTTGTGAACCGGGTTGTGAGGGCGGACACCCCTCGCATGACCCGGGGTGTGAAGGCCTGGCATCCCTCAGCACCATGACCCGGTGTGAGGGCCGGGCACCCTTCAGTGCCATGAACCGGGGTGTGAGGCCGGGCACCCTTTCAGTGCCATTTAACGGGGTGTGAAGGCGGGCACCTACAGTGCTTTGAACCGTGGTGTGAGGGCCGTGCACCCCTTCAGCACCATGACTCGGGGTGTGAGGGCCGGGCACCCCATCAGTGCCATGAACCGGGGTTTGAGGGCCGGGCACCCCTTCAATGACATGACCCGGGGTAGGGGCTGGGCACCTCTTTGGTGACATGACCCGGGGTGTGTGGGCTGGGGACCCCTCCAGCACCATGACCCAGTGAGTGCAGGGCACCCTTTCAGTGCCATGAACACAGGTGTAGGGCCGGGCACCCTTCAGTGCCATGAACCGGGGTGTGAGGGCCAGGCACGCTTGTGCCCTGAACAGGGGTGTGAAGGCCGGGCAGCCCTACAGAGCTGTGAACCAGGGTGTGAGGGCCGGGCACCTTCACATGACCTGGGGTGTGAGGGCCGGGCACCCCTTCACATGACGCCGGGTTTGAGGGCCTGGCTCGATTTTAGTGCCATGAATCGGCGTGTGAGGGGCCGGGCACCCTTCAGCACCATGACCCGGGGTGTTGGGGCTTGGCTCGATTTCAGTGCCATGAATCGGGGTGTGAGGGCCGGGTACCCCATCAGCACCATAACCCAGGGTGTGATTGCCGGGCACCCCTCCAGCACCATGTCCCTGGGTGTGAGGGCCGGACTCCCATTCAGTGACATGACCCGGGGTGTGACGGCAGGCACCCCTTCAGTGACATGACGGTGTGAGGCCGGGCACCCCTCAGCACCATGCCCCGGGGGTGTGAGGCCGGGCACCCCTTCAGTGCCATGAACCTGGGTTGAGGGCCGGTCACTCCTTCAGTGACATGATCCGGGGTGTCAGGGCCGGACACCCTTTCATGACATGAAACGGGTGTGAATGCCCAGCACCCTACAGTGTTGTGGACCGGGTTGTGAGGCCGGGCTCCCTTCACATGACCCGGGGGTGAAGGCCGGGCATCCCTCCAGCACCATGACCGGATTGGGCCGGGAACCTAGTGCCATGAACCGGGGTGTGAGGGCCGGGCACATCTTCAGTGCCATGAACCGGGGTGTGAGGGCCGGGCACCCTTTCAGTGCCATGAAACGGGGTGTGAAGGCCGAGGCACCCCTACAGTGCTGAACCGGGGTGTGAGGGCAGGCACCCCTTCAGTGCCATGAACCGGGGTGTGAGGCCGGGCACTTCAGTGCCATGTAGCGGGGTGTGAAGGCGGGCACCCTACAGTGCTTTGAACCTGGGTGTGTGGGCGTGCACCCTTCAGTGCCATAAACCTGAGTGAGGGCCGGTCACTCCTTCAGTGACATGACCGGAGTGTCAGGGCAGGGCACCTTTAGTGACATGACCCGGGGTGCGTGGGCCGGCACCTCTCCAGCACCATGACCCGGAGTGTGAGGGCGGGCACCCCTCAGCACCATACGGGGGTGAGGGCCTGCACCGCCTAGTGCCATGAACCTGGGTGTGAGGGCCGGTCACTCCTTCAGTGACATGACCCGGGGTGTCAGGCAGGCACCTTTCGTGACATGACCCGGGGTGTGAGGGCCGGGCACCCTTTCAGAGCCATGAAGCAGGTGTGAAGGCCCGGCACCCTACAGTGCTGTGAACCGGGTTGTGGCGCCAGGCACCCCTTCACATGACCCGGGGTGTGAAGGCGGGCATCCCTCTAGCATCATGACCCGGATTGTGTAGGCGACACACCTTCAGTGCCATGAACCCGGGTGTGAGGGCCGGGCATCTTCACTGCCATGAACCGGAGTGTGAGTGCCGGGCACCCTTCAGTGCCATGAAACGTGGTGTGAAGAGGCACCCCTACAGTAAACCGGGGTGTTGGCCGGGCACGCCTTCAGTGCCCTGACCTGGGGTGTGGGCGGGTACCCCTCCAGCACCATGGCCCAGGGTGTGAGGGCCGGGCACCCCATCAGCATCATAATTCGGGGTGAGGGCCGGGCACCCCATCAGTGCCATGAACCGGGGTGTGAGGGCGGGCACCTTAGTACATGACCCGGGGTAGGGGGCAGCTTCTAGTGACATGAAAGGGGTGTGAGGCAGGGGACCCCTCAGCACCATGACCCGGGTGAGGCCGGGCCCCTTTCAGTGCCATGAAACAGGGGTGTGAAGACCAGGCACCCCATCAGTGCCGTGAACCGGGGTGTGAGGGCGGGCACCTTCAGTGACATGACCCGGGGTGAGGGCGGGCACCTCTTTAGTGACATGAAGGGGTGTGAGGCCGGGGACCCCTCCAGCACCATGACAGTGTGAGGGCCGGGCCCCTTTCAGTGCCATGAAACGGGGTGTGAAGACCGGGCACCCCATCAGTGCCGTGAACCGGGGTGTGAGGGCGGGCACCTCCAGCACCATGACCCGGAGTGTGAGTACGGGCATCCCTTCAGTGACATGACCGGGGTGTGAGGCGGGCACCCTCCAGTGACATGTCCGGGGTGTGAGGGCTGGGCACCCTTTCAGTGCCATGAAACAGGGTGTGAAGGCCGGGCACCCCTACAGTGCCATGAATCGGGGTGTGAGGGCCGGGCACCCCTTAGCACCATGACCCCGGGTGTTGGGCTTGGCTCGATTTCAGTGCCATGAATCGGGGTGTGAGGGCCTGGCTCGATTTCAGTGCCATGAACCTGGTCTTCAGTGACATGATCCGGGGTGCTGGCCGGACACTCTTTCTGTGACATGAAACGGGGTGTGAATGCCCGGCACCCCACAGTGTTAGGAACCGGGTTGTGAGGGCCGGGCTAACCCTTCACATGACCCGGGTGTGGAAGGTCGGGCATCCCTCCAGCACCATGACCTGATTAGAGGGCCGCTTTAGTGCCATGAACCGGGGTGAGGGCCGGGCACTTTTCAGTGCTATGAAACGGGGTGAAGACCGGCACCTTGCACAGTGCTTTTGAACTGGTGTGAGTCGTGGCACCTTCACATGACCCTGGGTGAGGCTGGCACCTTCAGCACTATGGCCCGTGGTGTGAGGGCCGGACACCAATTCAGTGAAATGACTTCGGGTGTGACGTGTCAAGGCCTCCCCCTTCAGTGACATGACCTGGGTGTGTGAGGGCTGGGCATCCTTTCTAGTGACACATGACCCCGGTGTGGTGGGCAGAGCACCTCAGGTGACATGTCCCGGGTGGTGAGGGCTGCACCCTTTCAGTGCCATGAAACAGGGTGTGAAGGCCGGCACCCTACAGTGCCATGAATCGGGGTGTGAGGGCCGGGCACCCCTTCAGCACCATGACCCGGGGTGTTGGGGCTTGCCTGAGCCAGTGCTATGAATCAGGTGTGAGGGCTGGGTACCCCATCAGCACCATGACCCGGGTGTGAGGGTCGGACACTCATTCCGTGAGATGACCTGGGGTATTGCCAAGCACCCCTCCACCATGCCTGGGTGTGAGGGCCGGGTACCCTTCAGTGCCATGAACCTGGGGTGAGGCTGGGTACCCCTCCAGCACCATGTGCCCTGGTGAGAGCCGGGCACTCTTCAGCTGAAGACCGGGCACCCCATCAGTGCCGTGAACTGGGTGAGGGCCGGGCACCCTCCAGCACCATGACCCGGAGTGTGAGGACGGCATCCCTTCAGTGCCATGAAACAGGGTGAAGGCACCCCTACAGTGCCATGAATCGGGGTGGAGGGCTGGCACCCCTTTAGCACCATGACCCTGGGTGTTGAGCTTGCCTGATTTCAGTGCCATGAATCGGGGTGTGAGGGCCTGGCTCGATTTCAGTGTCATGAATCGGGGTGTAAGGGCCGGGCACCCCTTCAGTGACATGACCCGTGGTGAAGGCCGGGCACCCTTAGTGTCATGAAACAGGGTGTGAGGGCGGGCACCCTAGAGTGCTGCGAACCGGATGTGAGGCCGGCACCCTTCACATGCCACGGGGTTTGAGGGCCTGGCTCGATTTCAGTGCCATGAAATGGCGTGTGAGGGCCGGGCACCCCATCAGCACCATGACCGGGTGTGAAGGCGGGCACCCTCCAGCACCATGTCCCGGGGTGAGGCCGGACACCCATTCAGTGACATGACCTGTGTGACGGCCGGGCACCCCTTCAGTGACATGACCCGGGGTGTGAGGGCCGAGCACCCCTCCAGCACCATACCCCAGGGGTGTGAGGTCCAGGTACCCCTTCTGTGCCATGAACCTGGGTGTGAGGGCCGGTCACCTTCAATGTCATGACCTGTGTCAGGCTGGGCACCCCTTAGTGACATGACCCGGGGTGCCAGGCCGGGCACCCATCCAGCACCATACCCCAGGGTGTGAGGTCCGGGTACCCCTTCAGTGCCATGACCCGGAGTGTGAGGGCGGCACCCTTCAGCATGAACTGTGTGAGGGCCGGGCACTTTCAATGCCATGAACTGGGTGTGAGGGCTGGGCACCCTTCACATGACCCGGGGTGTGAGGGCCGGGCAACCCCTCCAGCACCATGACCCGGAGGAGGGCCGGGCACCTACAGTGCTGTGAACTGGAGGTGAAGGCCGGGCACCCCTTCAGTGCCAGGAAGGGGTGTGAGGGCCGGGCTCCTCTAGGTTCATGAACCCGGGGTGTGAGGGCTGGCACCCCTTCAGTGCCATGAACAAGGGTGAGGGCTGGCACCCCTCAGTTCCATGAACTGGGGGTGAGGCCGGGCACCCTTCAGTGCCATGAAACAGGGTGTGAAGGCTGGGCACCCTTACAGTTCTGTGAACCGGGTGAGGGCTGGCACCCTTCAGCACCATGACCTCGGGTGTGAGGGCTGGGCACCCATCAGTGCCAATGAACTGGGTGTGAGGGCTGCACCCCTTCAGTGACATGACTCGGGAGGAGGGCCGGGCACCTGTTTTTGACATGACCCGGGTGTGAGTGCCGGGCACCATTCAGTGACATGACCTGGGGAGTGAGGGCCGGCACCCCTTTAGTGACATGACCAGGGGGTGAGGGCTGGGGACCCTCCAGCACCATGACCCGGAGTGTGAGGGCCGGGCACCCTTTCAGTGCCATGAAACCGGTGTGGGGACCGGCACCCCATCAGTGCCATGAACTGGGTGTGAGGGCGGGCACCTCCAGCACCATGACCCGGAGTGTGAGGGCCGGGCATCCCTTCAGTGCCATGAAACAGGTGAAGGCTGGCACCCCTACAGTGCCATGAACCGGGTGTGAGGGCCGGGCACCCTTTTAGCACCATTGACCCTGGGTGTTGGAGCTTGGCTCGATTTCAGTGCCATGAATCGCGAGGGCCCGGCTCGATTTCAGTGTCATGAATCGGGTGTGAGGGCTGGGCACCCCTTCAGTGACATGACCTGCGGTGTGAAGGCCGGGCACCCTTTAGTGTCATGAAACAGGGTGTGAGGGCCGGCACCCCAGAGTGCCTGTGAACCGATGTGAGGGCCGGGCACCCCTTCACATGCCACGGGTTTGAGAGCCTGGCTCGATCAGTGCCATGAAATGGCGTGTGAGGGCCGGGCACCCCATCAGCACCATGACCCGGGGTGTGAAGGCGGGCACCCCTCCAGCACCATGTCCCGGTGTGAGGGCCGGACACCCATTCAGTGACATGACTCGGTGTGACGGCCGGGCACCCCTTCGTGACATGACCCGGGGTGTGAGGGCCGAGCACCCTCCAGCACCATACCCCAGGGTGTGAGGTCCAGGCACCTTCTGTGCCATGAACCTGGGTGTGAGGGCCGGTCACCTTCAGTGTCATGACCCGGGGTGTGAGCCGGGCACCCCTTTAGTGACATGACACGGGGTGCCAGGGCCGGGCACCCATCCAGCACCATACCCCCAGGTCCGGGTACCCCTTCAGCACCATGACTCGGGGTGTGGGCCGGGCACCCTTCATGACCTGGGTGTGGGAGGCCGGGCACCCCTTCAGTGCAATGATCCTGGGTGTGGCCGGTCACTCCTTCAGTGACATGACCCGGGTGTCGAGCCGGGCACCCCTTTCGTGGCATGAAACGGGGTGTGAGGGCCGGCACCCTTTAGTGCCATGAAACAGGGTGTGAGGGCTGGCACCCCTACAGCTGGGAACCGGGGTGAGAGGGCGGGCACCCTTCACATGACGCGGGGTTTGAGGGCCTGGCTCGATTTCAGTGCCATGAATCGGCGTGTGAGGGCCGGGCACCCCTTCAGCACCATGACCCGGGGTGTTGGGGCTTGGCTCGATTTCAGTGCCATGAATCGGGGTGTGAGGGCCTTGCTCGATTTCAGTGCCATGAATCGGGGTGTGACGGCCGGGCACCCCTTCAGTGACATGACCCGGGGTGTGAGGGCCGGGCACCCCTCCAGCACCATGCCCCGGGGTGTGAGGGCCGGGCACCCCTTCAGTGCCATGAACCTGGGTTTGAGGGCCGTCACCCTTCAGTGACATGACCCGGGTGTCAGGGCCGGGCATCCATTCGTGATGAAACGGTGTGAATGCCCGGCACCCCTACAGTGTTGTGAACCGGGTTGTGAGGGCCGGGCACCCCTTCACATGATCCGGGTGTGAAGGCCGGGCACCCCTCCAGCACCATGACCCGGATTAGAGGCTGGAACCCTAGTGCCAATGAACTGGGTGAGGGGCCGGGCACATCTTCAGTGCCATGAACCGGGGTGTGAGGGCTGGCACCTTTCAGTGCCATGAAACGGGGTGTGAAGGCCGGGCACCCCTATGCTTTGAACTGGGGTGGAGCCACGCACCCCTTCAATGAGACCCGGGGTGTGAGGCCGGGCACCTTCAGCACCATGGGCCTGGGTGTGAGGGCCGGACACCATCAGTGAAATGACTGGTGGCACGGGTGTGAGGGCTGGGTCCCTTCAGTGACATGACCCGGGGTGGAGGGCAGGGCACCTTTCAGTGACATGTCCCGGGTGAGGGCTGGCACCCTTTCAGTGCCATGAAACAGGGTGTGTGAAGGCCGGGCACCCTAAGAGTGGCGAATCGGGGTGGAGGGCCGGGCACCTTCAGCACCATGACCCGTGTTGGGGCTTGCCTGATTAGTGCCTTAATGGGGTGTGAGTGCCTGGCCTGATTTAAGTGCCATGAATCTTCAGTTACGGGTGTGTGACAGGGGTGTGAGGGCCGGGCACCCCTTCAGTGCCATGAAGCGGGGTGAGGGCCGGGCACCCCCTTAGGTCCATGACCCGTGTAAGGGTTGTGCACTTATTGACATGACCCGGGGTGTGAGGGCTGGGCACCTTAGTGACATGTCCCGAGGTGTGGGGCCGGGACCCTCCAGCACCATGACCCAGAGTGTGAGGGCCGGCACCCCTTCAGTGCCATGAACAGGGGTGGAAGGCCGGGCACCTTCAGTGCCATGAACCGGGGTGAGGGCTGCACCCTTTCAGTGCCATGAAACGGGTGTGAAGGGCACCCCTATAGTGCTATGAACTGGGTGAGAGGACGGGCACCTTCACATGACCTGGGTGTGAGGGCCGGGCACCACTTTAGTGACATGTCCCTGAGGTGTGGGGCCGGGGATCCTCCAGCACCATGACCCAGAGAGGCCGGGCACCCCTTCAGTGCCATGAAACGGGGTGTGAAGGCCGGCCCCTATAGTGCTGTGAACCGGGTGAGGCCGGGCACCCCTTCACATGACCCGGGTGTGGAGGGCCGGGCACCCTTCAGTGCCATGACCCGGGGTGTGAGGTCCGGCACCCTTTCAGTGACATTCTGTGTGGGGGCCGGGCACCCTTTCAGTGCCATGAAACAGGGTGTGATGGCCGGGCACCCCTACAGTGCCATGAATCGGGGTGTGAGGGCCTGTCTGATTTCAGTGCCATGACGGGGTGTGAGGCCGGGCACCCCTTCAGTGACATAACCCGGGTGAGGTCACCCTCCAGCACCATGCCCTGGGTGTGGAGGCGGACACCCATTCAGTGACATGACCCGGGTGTGACGGTCGGGCACCCTTCAGTGACATGACCCGGGGTGTGAGGGCCGAGCACCAGCACCATGTGCCCGGGGTGTGAGGGCTGGGACCCCTCCAGCACCATGCCCGGGGTGTGAGGGCCAGGCTACCCCTTAGTGCCATGAACCTGGGTGTGAGGCCAGGTTACTCCTTCAGTGACATGACCCGGGTGGAGGGGCCAAGCCCAGCACCATGGCCCGGGGTGGAGGGCTGACACCCATTCAGTGACATGAACTGGGGGTGACGGTTGGGCACCACCAGTGACATGACTCGGGTGTGTGAGGGCCGAGCACCCTCCAGCACCATGACCCGGGGTGTGAGGGCGGCGCACCCCTTCAGTGTCATGAATCGGGGGTGAGGGCTGGGCAAACCTTTCAGTGCCATGAAACAGGGGTTGAGGGCCGGGCACCCCACCAGTGCTGTGAACCGTGTGAGGGCCGGATCCCTTTCAGTGCCATGAAACGGGGTGTCAAGGCCCGGCACCCCTAGAATGCTGTGAACTGGTTAGAGGGCGGGCACCCCTTCACATGACCCGGGGTGTGAAGGCCGGACATCCCTCCAGCACCATGTCCCGGATTGTGAGGGCCGGCACCCCTTCAGTGCCGAACCGTGTGAGGCCGGGCACATCTTCACTGCCATGAACCGGGGTGTGAGGGCCGGGCACCCTTTCAGTGCCATGAAACGGCTTGAAGGCCGGGCACCCCTACAATGTTTTAAACCGGGGTGTGAGGGCCGGGCACCCCTTCGCATGACCCGGGGTGTGGAGGGTCGGGCACCTCTGCAGCCCCATCTGGGGGTGTGAGGGCCGGGCACCCCATCAGTGCCATGAACCGGGGTGTGAGGGCCTGGCACCAGTGACATGACACTGGGTGTGAGGGCCGGGCACCCTTAGTGACATGACCGATGAGGGCTGGCACCCTTCAGCACCATGACCCGGAGGTGAGGGCCGGCACCCCTTCAGTGCTATGAACACGGGGTGGTGGCCGGGCACCCCTTCAGTACCATGAACCGGGTGTGAGGGCGCACGCTTTCAGTGCCCTGAAACGTGTGATGCCGGCAACCCAGTGCTGTGAACCAGGGTGGAGGGCGGGCACCCTTCACATGACCCGGGGTGAGGGCCGGGCACCCCTTCACATGACCTGGGGTGAGGCTGGCACCCTTCAGCACCATGACCTGGATTGTGAGGGCCGGGCATCCTTTCAGTGCCATGAACTGGTGTGAGGGCTGGGCTCATCTTCAGTGACATGACCCGGGGTGTGAGGGCCGGGCACCTTCGCATGACCCGGGTGTAATGCTGGCAGCCCTTTAGTGCCCTGACCCGGGGTGTGAGGGGCTGCACCCCTCCAGCACCATGGCCCGGGGTGTGAGGGCTGACACCATTCAGTGACATGAACCGGGGGTGTGAGGGCCGGCACCTTTAGTGCCATGAAACAGGGGTGTGAGGGCCGGGCACCCTTCAGTGCCATGAAACGGGGTTTGAAGGCCGGGCACCCCTATAGTGCTGTGAACCGGGTGTTTGAGGGCCGGCACCCTTCACATCACCTGGGGTGTGAGGGCTGCATCCCTTCAGTGCCATGACCCGGGTGGAGGTCCGGGCACCTTTCAGTGACATGTCCTGGGGTGTGAGGGCTGCACCCTTTCAGTGCCATGAAACAGGGTGTGATGGCCGGGCAGCCCTACAGTGCCATGAATCGGGGTGAGGCCGGGCACCCTTCACCACCATGACCCTGGGTGTTGGGCCTGCTCGATTTCAGTGCCATGAATCGGGGGTGAGGGCCTGTCTCGATTTCAGTGCCATGAATCAGGTGGAGGGCTGGCACCCTTCAGTGCCATGAACGGGGTGTGAGGGCCTGGCCTGATTTCAGTGTCATGAATCGGGGTGGAGGGCCGGCACCCCTCACCACCATGACCCTGGGTGTTGGGCCTTGGCTCGATTTCAGTTCCATGAATCGGGGTGTGAGGGCCTGTCTGATTTCAGTGCCATGAATCAGGTGAGGCCGGGCACTTTCAGTGCTGGGGAAACGGGTGTGAGGGCCTGGCCTGATTTCAGAGTCATGAATCGGGGTGTAAGGGCTGCACCTAGTGACATGACCTGCGGTGTGAAGGCCGGGCACCCTTTAGTGTCATGAAACAGGTGTGAGGCCGGGCACCCCTAGAGTGTTGCGAACCGGATGTGAGGGCCGGGCACCCCTTCACATGCCACGGGGTTTGAGGGCCTGGCTCATTTCAGTGCCATGAATCGGCGTGTGTGGCCGGCACCCCTTCAGCACCATGGACCTGGGTGTTGGGGCTTGGCCTGATTTCAGTGCCATGAATCCGGGTGTGAGGGCCTGCTCGATTTCAGTGCCATGAATCAGGGTGTGAGGGCCGGTACCCCATGAGCACCATGACCTGGGGTGTGAAGGCCGGGCACCTCCAGCACCATGTCCCGGGGTGTGAGGGTCGGACACTATTCAGTGACATGACCCGGGGTGACGGCCGGCACTTCCAGTGACATGATCCGGGGTGTGAGGGCCGAGACCCTCCAGCACCACGCCCTGGTGTGTGTGGGCCGGGCACCTTCAGTGCCATGAACCTGGGAGGAGGCCCGGTCACCCCTTCAATGACATGACCGGGGTGTCAGGCCGGGCACCTCTCCAGCACCATGACCCGGAGTGTGAGGGCTGCACCCCTTCAGTGCCATGAACCGGGGTGTGAGGCGGCCACATCTTCAATGCCATGAACCGGGGTGTGAGGCCGGGCACCCTTTCAGTGCCATGAAACGGGGTGTGGAGGGCCGGTGACTTTCAGTGACATGACCCGGGGTGTGAGGGCCTGGCACCCTCCAGCACCATGGCCCGGAGTGTGAGGCCGGGCACCCTCCAGCACCATGGCCCGGGTGAGGGCTGACACCCATTCAGTGACATGAACTGATGTGACGGTCGGCACCACTTATGATGACACACTGTGTGAGGGCCGGGCACCTCTCCAGCACCATGACCCGGTGTGTGAGGGCCGCACCCCTTGTGTCATGAACCGGGTGAGGGGCTGGGCACCTCAGTGCCATGAAACAGGGTGTGAGGGCTGGCACCCCACCAGCTGTGAACCGGTGTGAGGGCTGGCACCCTTCAGTGCCATGAAGGGGGGTGTGAGGCCGGGCACTGATGCGTGGGGCACCCTTAGTGACATGACCCGGGGTGTGAGGGCCGGGGATCCTCCAGCACCATGACCCAGAGTGTGAGGGCGGGCACCCCTTCAGTGCCATGAACAGGGTTAGAGGGCGGCACCTTCAGTGCCATGAACAGGGGTGTGAGGGCCGGGCACCCTTTCAGTGCCATTAAACGGGGTGTGAAGGCCGGGCACCCCTATAGTGCTGTGAACTGGTGTGTGAGGGCCGGGCACCTTCACATCACCTGGGGTGTGAGGCCGGGCATCCCTTCAGTGCCATGACCCGGGGTGAGGTCCGGGCACCCTTTCAGTGACATGTCCTGGGTGAGGACGGGCACTTTCAGTCATGAAACAGGGTGTGACCAGGCACCTTTACAGTGCCATGAATGGGGTGTGAGGGCGGGCACCCTTCAGCAACATGACCCTGGGTGTTTTGCCTCGAATTCAGTGCCATGAATCGTGTGAGGGCTCTGTCTCCACTTCAGTGCCATGAATCGGGGTGACAGGCACCCTTCAGTGACACATGACCGGGTTTGAGGGCCGGGCACCTCCAGCACCATGCCCCGGGATGTGAGGGCCGGGCACCCCTTCAGTGCCATAAACCTGAGTGTGAGAGGGCCGGTCACCTTCAGTGACATGACCCGGGGTGTCAGGGCTGACACCCCTCCAGCACCATGGCCCGGGGTGTGAGGGCCAGGCTACCCTTAGTGCCATGAACCTGGGTGTGAGGGCCGGTCACTCCTTCAGTGACATGACCTGGGGTGTCAGGGCCGGCACTTTCGTGACATGACCCGGGGTGTGAGGCCCGCACCCTTTCAGAGCCATGAAACGGGGTTTGAAGGCCCGGCACCCTACAGTGCTGTGGAATCTGTGAGGGCTGGCACCCTTCACATGACCTGGGTGTGAAGGCCGGGCATCCTCCAGCACCATGACCCGGATTAGAGGGCCAGGCACCCTTCAGTGCCATGGACCGAGGTGTGAGGGACGGGCACATCTTCACTGCCATGAACCGTGTGAGGGCGGGCACCCTTCAGTGCCGAAACGGGGTGTGAAGGTCGGGTGAGGGCCGGGCACCCTTCCATGACCTGTAGGCCGGGCACCTTCGGCACCATGACTCGGGGTGTGAGGCGGGCACCCCATCAGTGCCATGAACCGGGGTGTGAGGGCCGGGCACCCCTTCAGTGACATGACCCTGGGAGGAGGGCTGGCACTCTTAGTGACATGACCCGGGTGAGGGCCGGGGACCTCCAGCAACATGACCCGGAGTGTGAGGCCGGGCACCCCTTCAGTGCCATGAACACTGGTGTAAGGGCGGGCACACCTTCAGTGCCATGAACCGGGGTGTGAGGGCCGGGCACGCTTTCAGTGCCCTGAAACGGGGTGTGAAGGGCACCCCTACAGTGCTGTGAACCAGGGTGTGAGGGCCGGGCACCTTCACATGACCCGGGGTGTGAGGGCTGGCACCCCTTCACATGACCTGGGGTGTGAGGGCCGGGCCAGCACCATGACTCTGGGTGAGGGCTGGCACCCCATCAGTGCCATGAACCGGGAGTGAGGGCCGGGCCCTTCAGTGCCATGACCCGGGGTGAGGCACGGGCACCCCTTCAGTGCCATGAAACGGGGTGTGAGTGCAGGCACCCCTACAGTGTTATGAACTGGGTGTGGAGGCCGGGCACCCCTTCACATGACCTGTAATGGCTGGGCACTCCTTCAGTGCCCTGACCTGGGTGTGAGGGCTGGTACCTCCAGCACCATGCCTGGGTGTGAGGCGGACACCAATTCAGTGACATGAACCGGGGTGTGAGGGCCGGGCACCCTTAGTGCCATGAACAGGTGTGAGAGCCGGGCACCCCTACAGTGCTGGCGAACCGGGGTGTGAGGCGGGCACCCCTTCACATGACGCGGAGTTTGAGGGCCTGGCTCGATTTCAGTGCCATGAATCGTGTGAGAGGCCGGGCACCCCTTCAGCACCATGACCCAGGGTGTTGGGGCTTGCCTGATTTCAGCCATGAATCGGGGTGTGAGGGCCTGGCTCTATTTCAGTGCCATGAATCTGGGTGAGGCGGGCACCATCAGCACCATGACCCGGGTGTGAAGGCCGGGCACCTCCAGCACCATGTCCTGGGGGTGAGGGCCGGACACCCATTCAGTGACATGACCAGGGGTGACGGCCGGGCACCCTTCAGTGACATGACCCGGGGTGAGGGCGGGCACCCCTCCAGCACCATGCCCTGGGGTGAGGACCGGCACCTTCAGTGCCGTGAACCTGGGTGTGAGGGCCGGTCACTCTGTGACATGACCTGGGTGTCAGGGCCGGCACCCTTGTGACATGAACGGGGTGAATGCGCGCACCCCTACAGGGAAGGGGAGGGCGCACCCCTTCACATGACCCTGGGTGTGAAAGCCGGGCATCCCTCCAGCACCATGACCCGGATTGTGAGGGCCGGCATCCTTCAGTGCCGAACTCGGGTGGTGAGGGCCGGCCATCTTCAGTGACGACCCGGGAGTGAGGGCCGGGGACCCTCCAGCACCATGACCTGGAGAGGAGGCCGGGCACCCCATCAGTGCCATGAACATGGGAGGAGGCCACCTCTTAGTGCCATGAATGAGTCCGTCAGAACTGGGTGAGGGCAGCACCCTTTCAGTGCCCTGAAACGGTGTGAAGGCCGGGCACTA
This sequence comes from Homarus americanus, assembly GCF_018991925.1. Classification (NCBI taxonomy): domain Eukaryota; kingdom Metazoa; phylum Arthropoda; class Malacostraca; order Decapoda; family Nephropidae; genus Homarus; species Homarus americanus. The sequence continues at coordinate 83,527 of NW_024753381.1, forward strand.
CAGTGTGTGAACAGCGTGTGAGGGCTGAAACCCTTCACATCCCGGGTGTGAGGGCTGGCACCCTTCAGCACCATGACTCTGGGGAGGGCCGGGCACCCCACTAGTGCAATGAACCGGGAGGAGGCCGGGCTCTTTCAGTGCCATGAAAAGGGGTGAGTGCAGGGCACGCCTACAGTGTTATGAACTGGGGTGAGGGCCGGGCACCCTTCCCATGACCCGTGGTGTAATGGCCTGGCACCTTCAGTGCCCTGACCCAGGTGAGGGCCGGCACCTCCAGCCCCATGGCCCAGGGTGTGAGGGCCAGACACCATCAGTGACATGAACTGGGGTGAGGCCGGGCAACCCTTTAGTGCCATGAAACAGGGGTGAGGGCCGGGCACCTCCAGTGCTGCAGAACCGTGTGAGGACCGGGCACCCCTTCACATGATGAAGGGTTTGAGGGCCTGGCTCGATTTCAGTGCCATGAATCGGCGTGTGTGGGCCGGTACCCCTTCAGCACCATGACCCGGGGTGTTGGGGCTTGTCTCATTTCAGTGCCATGAATCCCGGGTGTGAGGGCCTGGCTCGATTTCAGTGCCATGAATCGGGTGTGAGGGCCGGGTACCCCATCAGCACCATGACCCTGGGTGTAGGCGGGCACCCCTCAGCACCATGTCCCGGGGTGTGAGGGTGGACACTCATTCAGTGACATGACCCGGGGTGACGGCGGGTACCCTTCCAGTGACATGACCCGGGGTGTGAGGGCCGAGCACCTCAGCCCATGCAGCGGGGTGTGTAGGCTGGGCACCCCTTCAGTGCATGAACGGGTGTGAGGCCCGGTCACTCCTTCAATGACATGACGGGGTGTCATGGCCGGGCACCTCTCAGCACCATGACCGGTGTGAGGGCCGGGCACCTTCAGTGCCATGAACCGGGGTGTGAGAGCCAGGCATCTTCAATGCCATGAACCGGGGTGTGAGGGCCGGGCACCCTTTCAGTGCCTAAACGGGTTGTGAGCCCGGCACCTGTGCTGTGAACCGGGGTGTGAGGCGGGCATCCTTCACATGACCCCGGGGTGTGAGGGCCGGGCACCCCTCCAGCACCATGACCCGGAGTGTGAGGGCCGGGCACCCCTACAGTGCTGTGAACCGGGGTGTGAGGCGGGCACCCCTTCAGTGCCATGAAGCGGGGTGTGAGGCGGGCACCCCTTAAGGTCCATGACCCGGGTGTGAGGGCCGTGTACCCTTATTGACATGACCCGGGGTGTGAGGGCGGGCACCCTGTGACATGTCCCAGGGTGTGAGGATCGGGATCCCTCCAGCACCATGACCCGGAGTGTGAGGGCGGGCACCCTTTCAGTGCCCTGAACAGGGTGTGAGTGCCGGGTACCCCTTCAGTGCCATGAAACGGGGTGTGAAGGCCGGGCACCCCTATAGTGCTGTGAACCGGGGTGTGAGCCGGGCACCCCTTCACATGACCCGGGGTGTGAGGGCCGGGCACCCCTTCAGCACCATGACTCGGGGTGTGAGGGCGGGCACCCTTTCAGTGCCTGAACAGGTGTGAAGGCCAGGCACCCCTACAGTGCTGTGAACCGGAGGTGGGTACCCCTTCATGACCCGGGTGTGAGGGCTGGGCACCCCTTCACATGACCGGGGTGTGAGGGCCGGGCACCCCTTCAGCACCATGACTCGGGGTGTGAGGGCCGGGCACCATCAGTGCCATGAACCGGGTGAGGCGGGCTCCCCTTCAGTGCCATGACCCGGGTGTGAGGCCCAAGCACTTTCAGTGAAATGACCCGGGGTGTGAGGGGCCGGGTAACCCTTCAGCACCATGACTCGGGGGTGTGAGGGCGGGCACCCCATCAGTGCAATGAACCGGGGTGTGAGGGCGGGAACCCCTTCAGTGACATGACCCGGGGTGTGAGGGCCGGGTACCCTACATAACCCGGGGTGTGAGGGCCGGCACCCCTTCACATGACCGGGGTGTGAGGGCCGGGCACCCCTTCAGCATGACTGGGGTGTGAGGGCGGGCACCATCAGTGCCATGAACCGGGGAGTGAGGGCCGGCTCCCTTCAGTGCCATGACCCGGGGTGTGAGCACGGGCACCCCTTCAGTGCCATGAAACGGGGTGAGTGCAGGGCACCTACAGTGTTATGAACCGGGGTGGTGAGGCCGGGCACCCCTTCACATGACCCGGGGTGTAATGGCTGGGCACTCCTTCAGTGCCCTGACCCGGGGTGTGAGGCCGGGTACCCCTCCAGCACCATGGCCCGGGGTGTGAGGGCCGGACACCAATCCAGTGACATGAACCGGGGTGTGAGGGCGGGCACCCTTTTAGTGCCATGAAACAGGGTGTGAGCGGGCACCTACAATGCTGTGAACCGGGGTGTGAGGCCGGGCACCTCCAGCACCATGCTGCGGGGTGTGTAGGCCGGGCACCCCTTCAGTGCCATGAACCTGGGTGGGCGGTCACTCCTTCACATGACATGACCCGGGTGTCATGGCCGGGCACCTCTCCAGCACCATGACCCGGAGTGTGAGGCGGGCACCCCTTCAGTGCCATGAACCGGTGTGAAGCCGGGCACATCTTCAATGCCATGAACGGGGTGGAGGGCCGGGCACCCTTTCAGTGCCATGAGAACAGGGTGTGAGCCCGGCACCCCAGTGCTGTGAACCGGGGTGTGAGGCCGGGCATCCCTTCACATGACCCGGGGTGTGAGGGCAGGCACCTCAGCACCATGACCCGGAGTGTGAGGCGGGCACCCTCCAGCACCATGACCCGGAGTGTGAGGGCCGGGCACCTACAGTGCTGTGAACCGGGGTGTGAGGGCCGGGCACCCTTCAGTGCCATGAAGTGGGGTGTGAGGCGGGCACCCCTTAAGGTCCATGACCCGGGGTGTGAGGGCCGTGTACCCTTATTGACATGACCCGGGTGTGACGGCCGGGCACCCCTTCAGTGACATAACCCGGGGGTGAGGGCGGGCAACCCTCCAGCACCATGCCCGGGGTGTGAGGACCGGGCACCCCTTCAGTGCCGTGAACCTGGGTGTGAGGGCGGTCACTCCTTCAGTGACATGACCCCGGGGTGTCTGGGCCGGGCACTTCGTGACATGAAACGGGGTGTGAATGCCCGGCACTACAGTGTTGTGAGGGCCGGGCCCCTTCACATGACCCGGGGTGTGAAGGCGGGCATCTCTCCAGCACCATGACCCGGTTGAGTGCGGGCTCATCTTCAGTGTCATGAACCGGCGTGTGAGGCCGGGCACCTTCAGTGCCATGAACGGGGTGTGAAGGCCGGGCACCCACAGTGCTTTGAACCGGGGTGTGAGGCCGGGCACCCCTTCACATGACCCGGGATGTGAGGGCCGGGCACCCTTCAGCACCATGACTGGGGTGGGGCGGTACCCCATCAGTGCCATGAACCGGGGTGTGATGGCCGGGCACCCCTTCAGCACCATGACTCGGGGTGTGAGGGCGGTACCCCATCAGTGCCATGAACCGGGGTGGTGGCTGGGCACCTTCAGTGACGCCGGGGAGGGCGGGCCCTCCACACCATGACTCGGGGTGTGAGGGCCGGGCACCCCATCAGTGCCATGAACTGGGGAGTGAGGGCCGCCCCCTTCAGTGCCATGACCGGGGTGTGAGGCACGGGCACCCCTTCAGTGCCATGAAACGGGGTGTGAGTGCAGGGCACCCCTACAGTGTTATGAACGGGGTGTGAGGGCGGGCACCCTTCACATGACCCGGGGTGTAATGGCCGGGCACTCCTTCAGTACCCTGACCCGGGGTGTGAGGGCCGGGTACCTCAGCACCATGGCCCGGGGGTGTGAGCCGGGCACCCCTACAGTGCTGCAGACCGGGGTGTGAGGGCCGGGCACCCCTTCACATGACCCGGAGTTTGAGGGCGGCTCATTTCAGTGCCATGATCGGCGTGTGAGGGCCAGGCACCCCTTCAGCACCATGACCCGGGGTGTTGGGGCTTGGCTCTATTCAGTGCCATGAATCGGGGTGTGAGGGCCTGGCTCTATTTCAGTGCCATGAATCTGGGTGTGAGGGGGGTACCCCATCAGCACCATGACCAGGGGTGTGAAGGCCGGGCACCCCTCCAGCACCATGTCCGGGGTGTGAGGCAGGGCCCTTCAGTGACATGACCCGGGGTGTGAGGCAGGGCACCCCTTCAGTGCCGTGAACCTGGGTGTGAGGGCCGGTCCTCCTTCAGTGACATGACCGGGGTGTCAGGGCCGGGCACCCCTTTCGTGACATGAAACGGGGTGTGAATGCCCGGCACCCCTACAGGTGTTGTGAACCGGGTTGTGAGGGCCGGGCACCCCTTCACATGACCCGGGGTGTGAAGGCCGGGCATCCCTCCAGCACCATGACCCGGATTGTGAGGGCCGGGCATCCTTCAGTGCCATGAACCGGGGTGTGAGGGCCGGGCTCATCTTCAGTGACATGACCCGGGGAGTGAGGGCCGGGGACCCCTCCAGCACCATGACCCGGAGTGTGAGGCAGGCACCCCTTCAGTGCCATGAACATGGGTGTAGGGCGGGCACCCTTCAGTGCTGCAACCGGGGTGTGAGGGCCGAGCACCCTTCTGTTCACTGAACAGGGGTGTGAAGGCCAGGCACCCCTACAGTGCTGTGAACCAGGGTGTGAGGGCCGTAAGCCCTTCACATGACCCGGGGTGTGAGGGCCGGGCACCTCTTCACATGACCTGGGGTGAGGGCCGGGCACCTTCAGCACCATGACTCGGGGTGTGAGGGCCGGGCACCCCATCAGTGCCATGAACCGGGAGTGAGGCCGGGCTCCTCTTCAGTGCCATGAAACGGGTGTGGTGCAGGGCACGCCTACAGTGTTATGAACCGGGGTGTGAGGCCGACCTCTTCCATGACCGGGGTGTATGGCCAGGCACCCCTTCAGTGCCCTGACCCGGGGTGTGAGGCCGGGTACCCTCCAGCCCCATGGCCCAGGGTGTGAGGCCGGACACCAATTCAGTGACATGAACGGGGTGTGAGGCCGGGCACCCTTTAGTGCCATGAAACAGGGTGTGAGGCCAGGCACCCCTACAGTGCTGCAGACCGGGGTGTGAGGACCAGGCACCCCTTCACATGACGAAGGTTTGAGGCCTGGCTCGATTTCAGTGCCATGAATCGGCGTGTGAGGCCGGGTACCCTTTCAGCACCATGACCCGGGGTGTTGGGGCTTGGCTCGATTTCAGTGCCATGAATCCGGGTGTGAGGCCTGGCTCGATTTCAGTGCCATGAATCAGGGTGTGAGGGCCGGGTACCCCATCAGCACACTATGACCCGGGGTGAAGACAGGGCACCCCTCCAGCACCATGTCCCGGGTGTGAGGGTCGAACACTCATTCAGTGACATGACCCGGGTTGACGGCGGGTACCCTTACAGTGACATGACCCGGGGTGTGAGGGCAGGCACCCCTCCAGCCCATGACCCGGAGTGTGAGGGCCGGGCACTACAGTGCTGTGAACCGGGGTGTGAGGCCGGGCACCCCTTCAGTGCCATGAAGCGGAGTGTGGCGGCCGGGCACCCTTAAGGTCCATGACCCGGGGTGTGAGGCCGTGTACCCTTATTGACATGACCCGGGGTGTGAGGGCCGGGCACCCCTTAGTGACATGTCCGGGGTGTGAGGATCCGGGGATCCCTCCAGCACCATGACCCGGGTGTGAGGCGGGCACCCCTTCAGTGCCCTGAACATGGGTGTGAGGGCGGGCACCTTCAGTGCCATGAACCGGAGTGTGAGGCCGGCACCCTTTCAGTGCCATAAAACGGGGTGTGAAGGCAGGCACCCCTATAGTGCTGTGACAGGGTGTGAGGGCCAGGCACCCTGCCGGGGTGTGGGCCGGGCACCCTTCAGCACCATGACTCGGGGTGTGAGGCCGGGCACCCTTTCAGTGCCCTGAAACAGGGGTGTGAGCCCGGCACCCTCAGTGCTGTGAACCGGAGTGTGAGGGCCAGGTACCCCTTCAGCACCATGACTGGGTGTGAGGGCCGGGCACCCATCAGTGCATGACAGGGGTGAGGCCGGGCTCCCTTCAGTGCCATGACCAGGGGTGTGAGGCCCAGCACTTTCAGTGAAATGACCCCGGGGGTGTAGGGCCGGGTCCCTTCCCATAACCTGGGGTGTGGGCCAGGCACCCCTTCACATGACCCAGGGTGTGGGCCGGGCACCCCTTCAGCACCATGAAGCAGCGTGTGAGTGCCGGGCACCCATACCGTGGATTGAACCAGTGTGTGAGGCCGGGCACCCCTTCACTGGGACCAGGGTGTGAGCCAGGCACCCCTTCAGTGCCATGAACCGGCGTGTGAGGGCTGGGCACCCTTTCAGTGCCCTGAAACAGGGTGTCAAGGCCAGGCCCCCTACAGTGCTGTGAACCAGGGTGTGAGGCCGGGCACCCCATCACATGACCCGGGGTGTGAGGCCGGGCACCCCTTCACATGAGCTGGGGTGTGAGGGCTGGACACGTCTTCAGCACCATGACTCAGGGGTGTGAGGGCGGGCACCCCATCAGTGCCATGAACCGGGGTGAGCCGGGCTCCTCTTCAGTACAATGAAGCAGGGTGTGAGTGCAGGGCACCTACAGTGTTATGACCCGGGGTGTGACGGTACAGCTCGCACCATGGCCAGGGGTGTGAGGCCGGACACCAATTCACTGCATGAACCGGGGTGTGAGGGCGACCTTCGCATCACCCGGGGTGTGAGGCCAGGCACCTTGGCCCAGAAGGGGTGTGGCGAGCACCCCATCAGTGCCATGAACCGGGGTGTGAGGCCGGGCACCTTCATTGACATGACCCGGGGGTGAGGCCGGGCACCTCTTTAGTGACATGACCCGGGGTGTGAGGGCCGGGGACCCCTCCGCACCATGACCCAGTGTGAGGGCCGGGCACCCCTTCAGTGCCCGAACATGGGTGTGAGGCCAGGCACCCCTTCAGTGCCATGAACCGGGTGAGGGCCAGGCACCCTTCAGTGACATGACCCGGGGTGAGGGCCGGGCACCCTCCAGCACCATGCCCGGGGTGTGAGGATCAGGCACCTTCAGTGCCGTGAACCTGGGTGTGAGCCAGTCACTCCTTCAGTGACATGACCCGGGGTGTCTGGGCCGGGCACCCCTATCGTGACATGAGCAGGGTGTGAATGCCCGGCACCCCTACAGTGTTGTGAACTGGCTTGTGAGGGCCGGGCACCCCTTCCATGACCCAGGGTGTGAGGCCGGGCATCTCTCCAGCACCATGACCCGGATTGTGACGGCCGGGCTCATCTTCAGTGTCATGAACCGGGGTGTGAGGCCGGGCACCCTTTCAGTGCCATGAAACAGGTGTGAGGCTGGGCACCCCTTCAGTGACATGACCCGAGGTGGCGGGGACCCCTCGAGCACCATGACCCGGAGTACAGCCGGGCACCCCTTCACATGCCCAGGATGTGAGGCCAGGCACCTTCAGCACCATGACTCAGGGGTGTGATGGCTGGGCACCCCTTCAGTGACATGACCCGGGGAGTGAGGGCCGGGACCCCTCCAGCACCATGACCCGAGTGCGAGGCCAGGCACCCCTTCAGTGCCATGAACCCGGGGTGTGATGGCCGGGCACATCTTCAATGCCATGAACCTGGGTGTGAGCCGGGCACTTCAGTGCCATCAAACAGGGGTGTGAGGCCAGCACCCCTAGTGCTGTGAACCGGGGTGTGAGGCCAGGCACCTTCCATGCCTGGGTGTGAGGGCCAGGCACCCCTTGAGCACCATGATTCGGGGTGAGGGCGAGCACGCCTTCAGTGCCATGAGATGAGGTGTGGAGGGGGCACCCCTACAGTGTTATGAACCGGGGTGTGAGGCCGGGCACCCTTTCAGTGCCCTGAAGCAGGGTGTAGGGCTGGGCACCCTTCAGTGCCCTGACCCGGGTGTGAGGCCAGGCACCTCAACACCATGACCCGGAGTGTGAGTGCCCGGGGACCCTCAGCACCATGACCAGGTGAGGGCCGGGCACCCCTTCAGTGCCATGAACACGGGTGTAGGGCGAGCACCCCTTCAGTGCCATGAACCGGTGTGAGGGGCCGGGCACCCTTTCAGTGCCCTGAAACTGGGGTGTGTGAAGGCCAGGCTACAGTGCAGTGAACCAGGGTGTGAGGGCCGGGCATCCCTTCACATGACTCCGGGTGTGAGGCCAGGCACTTCATGATGCTGCGTTTGAGCCTGGCTCGATTTCATTGCCATGAATCGGTGTGTGAGGGCAGGAACCCCATCAGCACCAAGACCCGGGAGTGAGGCCGGGCACCCCTCCGCCATGGCCGGGGTGTGAGGGCCGGGCACCCATTCAGTGCCATGAAACAGGGGTGTGGCTCGGCACCTACAGTGCTGTGAACCGGGGTGTGAGGGCCGGGCACCCCTTCACATGACCAGGAGTGAGGGCCGGGCACCCTCCAGTACCATGACCCGGAGTGTGAGCCAGGCATCTCGTCACCATGAACCGAGGTGTGAGGGCAGGCACCCTTTAGTGCCATGAAACAGGGTGTGAAGGCCAGGCACCTAGTGCTGGGGAACCGTGGTGTGAGGCCGGGCACCCCTTTCAGTGACATGTCCCGGTGTGAGCCGGCACCCCTTCAGTGCCATGAAACGGGTTAAGGCCAGGCACCTTCAGTGCCCTGACCCGGGGTGTGAGGCAGGTACCTCTCCAGCACCATGAACCTGGGTGTTGGGCTTGGCTCATTTCAGTGCCATGAATCAGGGTGTGAGGCCTGGCTCATTTCAGTGCCATGATCCCGGGGTGTGAGGCCAGGCACCTTCAGTGACATGAACCGGGGTGTGAGGCCGGGCACCCCATCAGTGCCATGAACCGGGGTGTGAGGCCGGGCACCCCTTCAGTGACATGACCCGGGTGTGGGGCCGGGCACCCTTCAGTGCCATGAACCTGGGTGCTAAGGCCGACCACCCCTCCAGCACCATGACCCGGAGGTGTGAGGGCCGGGCACCCCTTCACATGACCCTGGGTGTCAGGGGCCAGGCACCTCTAGCACCATGCCGGGGTGTAATGGGCGGGCACCCCATCAGTGCCATGAACCGAGATGAGAGGCCGGGCACCCCTTCAGTGCCATGAAACGGGGTGTGAGGCAGGGCACTACAGTGTTATGACCCGGGTGTGAGGGCAGGCACCCCTTCACATGACCCGGGGTGTAAGGCTGGGCACCCCTTCAGTGCCCTGTCCCGGGTATGAGGGCCGGGCACCCTCCAGCACCATGGCTCGGGGTCTGAGGGCAGGGCACCCATTCAGTGACATGGGGGTGTGACGGCCGGGCACCCCTTCAGTGACATGACCGGGGTGTGAGGGCCAGGCCTCCAGCACCATGCCCGCGGTGTGAGGCAGGCACCCCTCAGCACCATGACCCAGAGTGTGAGGCCGGGCACTTCAGTGCCATGAAACGGGGTGTTAGGCCGGGCACCCCTACAGTGCTGAACAGGAGTGTGAGCGCCGGGCACCCCCATCCCATGAACCGGGGTGTGAGGGCCGGGCACCCTTTCAGCACCATGACTCGGGGTGTGAGCCGGGCACCCCATCAAAGCCATGAACAGGGGTGTGAGGCCAGGCACCCAGCTGACATGACCCGGGGTGAGGCCGGGCACCCCTTTAGTGACATGACCCGGGGTGTGAGGGCCGGGACCCTCCAGCACCATGACCCGGGTGTGATGGCCGGGCACCCCTTCAGTGCCATGAACGGCTGTGAGGGCCAGGCACCCCTTCAGTGCCATGAACCGGGGTGTGAGGGCCGGGCACCCCTTTCAGTGCCTGAACAGGGGTGTGAGGCCAGGCACCTACAGTGCTGTGAACCAGGGTGTGAGGGCCAGGCTTCACATGACCCAGGGGTGTAGGGGCCAGGCACCCTTCAAATGACCCAGGGTGTGAGGCAGGCACCCTTCACAAACCAGTGTCAGGGCCGGGCACCCCTCCAGCACCATGACCCGGGGTGTGAGCCAGGCACCCCATAGTGCCATGAACCGTGGTGTGAGGCACCTTCAGTGCCATGAGCCAGGAGTGTGAGGGCCGGGAACCCTTTCAGTGCCCTGAGCAGGGTGTGATGGCCGGGCACCCCTACAGTGCTGTAGACAGGTATGAGGCAGGGCACCCCTTACATGACCCAGGTGTGCGGGCCAGGCACCCTTCAAATGACCTGGGGTGTGGGCCAGGCACCCCTCAGCACCATGACTCGGGGTGTGAGGGCCGGGCACCCTTCACATGACCCGGTGTCAGGGCCGGGCACCCCTCCTAGCCATGACCCAGGGTGTGAAGGCTGCACACCCCATAAGTGCCATGAACCGTGGTGTGAGGCCGGGCACCCCTTCAGTGCCATGAAACAGGGTGTGAGGGCAGGCACCCCTCAGTGTTATGAACCGGGGTGTGAGGCAGGGCACCTTCACATGCCCAGGGTGTAAGGGCTGGGCACCCCTTCAGTGCCCTGACCCGGGGTGTGAGGCCAGGCACCCCTCCAGCACCATGGCCGGGGTGTGAGGGCCGGACACCAATTCAGTGACATGACCGGGGTGTGAGGCTGGGCATCCCTAGTGACATGACCGCCGGTGTGTGGGCCAGGCACCCTTTCAGTGATATCGGGGTGTGGAGGGCCGGGCACCCTTTCAGTGCCATGAAACAGGGTGTGAAGGCTGGGCACCCCTACATTGCTCATGGTCAGTGTGAGGACAGGCATCCTTCAGCACCATGACCCCGGGTGTTGGGGGCAGGCTCGATTTCAGTGCCATGAATCAGGGGTGTGAGGGCCTGGCTCGATTTCAGTGGCATGAATCAGGGGTGTGAGGGCCGAGTTGCCCCTTCAGTTACATGACCCGGGGTGTGACGGCCGGTCACCCCTCAGCACCTGCCCCTGGGTGTGAGGGCCGGGCAACCCTTAAGTGCCATGAGCAGGGTGAGTGCGGGCACCCTTACAGTGCTGTGAACCAGGGTGTGAGGGCCGTGCACCCCTTCATGACCCGGGGTGTGAGGGCAGGCACCCTTCCACATGACCCGGGGTGGGCCGGGCACCCCATCAGTGCCATGGACCGGGAGTGAGTCCGTGCTCCCTTCAGTGCCATGACCGGGGTTTGGGCGGGCACCTCTCAGTGATATGACACGGGGGTGTGGCCAGGCACCCTTAAGTGCCATGAAACCGGGTGAGTGCGGGCACCCATACAGTGCTGAACCAGGGTGTGGTCAGGCACCTTCACATATGAGGTGTCAGGGCCGGGCACCCCTCTAACAACATGACCTGGGGTGTAAGTGGCGGGCACCCCATCAGTGCCATGAACCGTGATGAGAGGGCGGGCACCTTCAAGTGCCATGAAGCAGGGGTGTGGGCAGGGCACCACTACAGTGTTATGAACGGGGTGTGAGGGGCGGGCACTCCTTCCACATGACCCGGGGTGTAGGGCTGGGCACCTTCAGTGCCCTGTCCCGGTGTGTGAGGCAGGCACCCCTCAGCACCATGACCCGGAGTGTGAGGCGGGCACCCCTTTCAGTGCCATAAACTGGGTGTGAGGCCAGGCACCCCGACAGTGCTTTGAACCGGAGTGTGAGCGCCAGGCACCCCATCCACATGACCCGGGGTGTGAGGGCCAGGCACCCCTTCAGCACCATGACTCAGGGGTGTGAGGGCCGGGCACCCCATCAAGCCTTGAACAGGGGTGTGAGGCCGGGCACCTTAGTGCCATGACCGGGGTGAGGAGGCACCCTTTAGTGACATGACCCGGTGTGAGGGCGGGGACCCCTCCAGCACCATGACCCGGAGTGTGAGGCGGGCACCCCTTCAGTGCCATGAACACGGGTGTGAGCCAGGCACCCCTTAGTGCCATGACTGGGGTGTGAGGGCCGGGCACCCCTTCAGTGCCCTGAACAGGGTGTGGCGGGCACCCCTCAGTGCGTGACCAGGGTGTGAGGGCCTTCACATGACCCAGGGTGTGAGGCCGGGCACCCCTTCAAGCAACCCAGGGTGTGAGGCCGGGCACCCTTCCGTTCCATGACCAGGGGTGTGAGGGCGGGCACCACTCCCAGGACCCAGGGGTGTGGGCCAGCACCCTCCAGCACCATGACCCCGGGGTGTGAGGCGGGCACCCATTCAGTGACATGACAGGGGTGAGGGCAGGCACCCCCATTGACACATGACCCGGGGTGTGAGGGCCGGCACCCTCAGCCATGCCCGGGGTGGGCCAGGCACCCCTTCAGTGCCATGAACCTGGGTGTGAGGAGGGCCAGGCACTCCTTCAATGGCCGGGGTGTGGGGCAGGGCACCTAGATTGAGCATGACCGGTGAGGCCGGGCACCTTCACTGCATGAAGCGGGTGTGAGGCCGGGCACCCCTTAGGTCCATGACCCGGGTGTGAGGCCGTGTACCTTTATTGACATGACCAGGGGTGTGAGGCCGGGCACCCCTTTAGTGACAGTACCGGGGTGTGAGGGCCAGTCCCTCCAGCACCATGACCCGAGGTGTGAGGGCGGGCACCCCAGTGCCATGAACAGGGGTGTGAGGCCGGGCACCCCTTCAGTGCCATGAACCGGGTTTGTGGCGGGCACCCTTTCAGTGCCATGAACAGGGGTGTGAAGGCCAGGCACCCCTATAGTGCTGTGAACCGGGGTGTGAGGGCCGGGCACCCCTTCACATGACCCGGGGTGTGAGGCCGGGCACCCCATCAGCACCATGACTCGGGGGTGTGAGGCCGGGCACCTTCAGTGCCCTGAGCAGGGGTGTGAAGGCCAGGCACCCCTACAGTGCTGTGAACCCGAGGTGTGAGGGCCGGGTCCCTTCACATAACCCGGGGTGTGAGGGCCGGGCACCCCTTCACATGACCCGGGGTGTGAGGCCAGGCACCCATTCAGCACCATGACTCGGGGTGTGAGGCCGGGCACCCCATCAGTGCCATGAACCCGGGAGTGAGGCGGGCTCCTCAGCACCATGTCCCGGGGTGTGAGGCCGGACACTCATTCAGTGACATGAGCCGGGGTGACGGCCGGGCACCCTTTCAGTGACATGACCCGAGGTGTGAGGGCCGAGCACCCTTCCAGCACCATGCCCCGGGGTGTGTGGGCCGGGCACCCCTTCAGTGCTGTGAAGCGGGGTGTGAGGGCCGGGCAGCCTTCACTGCCATGGCAGGGTGTGAGGGCCGGGCACCTCTTTAGGTCCATGACCCGGGGTGTGAGGGCCGTGTGCCCTTATTGACATGACCAGGGGTGTGAGGCCGGGCACCCCTTTAGTGACAGTACCGGGGTGTGAGGGCGGGGATCCCTCCAGCACCATGACCCGGAGTGTGAGGCAGGCACCCTCAGCACCATGACCCAGGTGTGAGGGCCGGGCACCCTAAAGTGCGGTGAACCGGGGTGTGAGGCCAGGCACCCCTTCAGTGCCATGAACAGGGGTGTGAGGCCGGGCACCCCTTCAGTGCCATGAACCGGGTTTGTGAGGGCCGGGCACCCTTTCAGTGCCATGAAACAGGGGTGTGAAGGCCAGGCACCTATAGTGCTGTGAACCGGGGTGTGAGGCCGCCCTTCACATGACCCGGGGTGTGAGGCCGGGCACCCCATCAGCACCATGACTCAGGGGTGTGAGGGCCGGGCACCTCAGTGCCCTGAAACAGGGGTGTGAGCCGGGCACCTACAGTGCTGTGAACCCGAGTGTGAGGCCGGGTACCCCTTCACATACCCGGGGTGTGAGGGCCGGGCACCCCTTTACATGACCCGGGGTGGGCCCATTCAGCACCATGACTCGGGGTGTGGGCACCCCATCAGTGCCATGAACCGGGGTGAGGCCGGGCTCCCTCAGCACCATGTCCCGGGGTGTGAGGCCGGACACTCATTCAGTGACATGAGCAGGGTGACGGCCGGGCACCCTTTCAGTGACATGACCAGTGTGAGGGCCGAGCACCCTTCCAGCACCATGCCCCGGGGTGTGGGCGGGCACCCCTTCAGTGCTGTGAGCGGGGTGTGAGGGCCGGGCAACCCCTTCACTGCCATGAAGCGGGGTGTGAGGGCCGGGCACCTCTTTAGGTCCATGACCCGGGGTGTGAGGCCGTGCCCTTTTGACATGACCAGGGGTGTGAGGGCGGGCACCCCTTTAGTGACAGTGCCAGGGGTGTGAGGGCCGGGGATCCCTCCAGCACCATGACCCGGGTGTGAGGGCCAGGCACCCTCCAGCACCATGACCCAGGTGTGAGGGCCGGGCACCCCTAAAGTGCGGTGAACCGGGGTGTGAGGGCCAGGCACCCTTCAGTGCCATGAACCGGGGTGTGAGGCCAGGCACCCTTTCAGTGCCGAAAGGGGGTGTGAAGGCCGGGCACCCTTATAGTGCTGTGAACCGGGGTGTGAGGGCCGGGCATCCCTTCCCATGACCCGGGGTGTAATGGCGGGCAACCTTCAGTGCCTGACCCGGGGTGTGAGGGCAGGTACCCCTCCAGCACCATGGCCCGTGGTGTGAGGGCGGACACCAATTCAACTGGGGTGTGAGGGCCGGGCACCCTTTAGTGCCATGAAACAGGGTGTGAGGGCGGGCACCCCTACAATGCTGCTGAACCGGGTGTGAGGGCCGGGCACCCCTTCACATGACGCTGGGTTTGAGGGCCTGGCTCGATTTCAGTGCCATGAGTCGCCGTGTGGGGCCGGGCACTGCTTCAGCACCACGACCCGGGGTGTTGGGGCTTGGCTCATTTCAGTGCCAAATATCGGGGAGTGAGGGCCTGGCTCGATTTCAGTGCCATGATTCAGGGTGTGAGCCGGGTACCCCATCAGCACCATGACCCGGGGTGTGAGGCCAGGCACCCTCCAGCACCATGTCCCGGGGTGTGAGGGCGGGCACTCATTCAGTGACATGACCGGGGTGACGGCGGGCACCCTCAGTTATGACCCGGGGTGAGGGCCGAGCACCCTCAAGCATGCCCCGGGGTGTGTGGGCCAGGCACCCCTTCAGTGCCATGAACCTGGGTGTGAGGCCGGTCACTCCTTCAATGACATGACCAGGGTGTCAGGGCCGACCCCTTTAGTGACATGACCCGGGGTGCCAGGGCCGGGCAGCCTCCACCACCATGACCAGTGTGAGCCAGGCACCTTCAGTGCCATGAAGGCAGGTGTGAGGCCCGGCACCTGTGCTGTGAACCGGGGTGTGAGGTCGTGCACCCCTTTCACATGACCCGGGGTGTGAGGGGCAGCCCTTCAGCACCATGACCAGGAGTGTGAGGCCGGGCACCCCAGTGCTGTGAACAGGGTGTGAGGCCTGGCCTTCAGTGCCATGAAGCGGGGTATGAGGGCCAGGCACCCTTTGGGTCCATGACCCGGGGTGTGAGGCCGTGTACCCTTATTGACATGACCAGGGGTGTGAGGCCAGGCACCTTAGTGACATGTACCGGGGTGTGAGGCCGGGATCCCTCCAGCACCATGACCAGGTGTGAGGGCCGGGCACCCCTTCAGTGCCATGAACAGGGTGTGAGGCCAGGCACCTTCAGTGCCATGGACCGGGGGTGTGAGGGCCGGGCACCTTCCAGTGCCATGAAGCAGGGGTGTGAAGGCCAGGCACCCCTATAGTGTTGTGAACCGGGTGTGAGGGCGGGCACCTTCACATGACCCGGGGTGTGAGGTCGGGCACCCCTTCAGCACCATGACTCGGGTGTGAGGGCCGGGCACCCCATCAGTGCCATGAACCGGGGGTGAGGCCGGGCTCCCCTTCAGTGCCATGACCGGGGTGTGGGCCCGGGCACTTTCAGTGAAATGACCCGGGGTGTGAGGGCGGGCACCTTCAGCACCATGACTCGGGGTGTGAGGCCGGGCACCTTCAGCACCATGACTCGGTGTGACAGGCCCCCTTCAGTGCCATGACCCGGGGTGTGAGGCCAGGCACCTTCAGCACCATGACTCGGGTGTGAGGCCGGGCACCCCTTCAGCACCATGACTCGGAGTGTGAGGCCGGGCACCCCATCAGTGCCATGAACCCGCGGTGTGAGGGCCGGGCACCCCTTCAGTGACATGCCCGGGTAGTGAGGCCGGGCACCCCTTCCTATAACCCGGGGTGTGAGGGCAGGGCCCCCTTCATGACCCAGGGTCTGAGGCCAGGCACCTTCAGCACCATGAAACAGGGGTGTAGGCGCCGGGCACCCATTCCGTGGTTTGAACCAGGGTGTGAGGCCGGGCACCCTTTCACATGACCCAGGGTGTCAGGGCCGGGCACCCTTCACATGACCCGGGGTGTAGGGCCGGGCACTTAAGTTCCTGGCCCGGGGTGTGAGGGCCGGGCACCCCCTCAGCACCATGGCCCGGGGTGTGAGGGCGGACAATTCAGTGAAATGACTCGGGGTGTGGGCTCCCTTCAGTAATGATGACTTGGGGTGTGAGGGCTGGGCATCCTTCAGTGACATGTCCGGGGTGTGAGGGCCAGGCACCCTCAGTGACATGTCCGGGGTGTGAGGGCAGGCACACTTTCCAGTGCCATGAAACAGGGTGTGAAGGCCTGGCACCCCTACAGTGCCATGAATCAGGGTGTGAGGCCAGGCACCCATTCAGCACCATGACCCGGGGTGTTGCGGCTTGGCTCGATTTCAGTGCCATGAATCAGGGGTGTGAGGCCTGGCTCGATTTAAGTGCCATGATCGTGGTCTGAGGCCAGGAACCCCTTCAGTGACATGCAGGGTGTGAGGGCCAGGCACCCTCAGCACCATGCCCAGGGGTGTGAGGCCAGGCACCCCTTCAGTGCCATGAACCTGGGTGTGAGGGCCGGTCACTCCTTCAGTAACATGACCCAGGGGTGTGAGGCGGGCACCCTCCAGCACCATGACCCGGGGGTGAGGGCGCACCCCTTAGTGTCATGAGCCGGGGTGTGAGGCCGAGCTTCAGTGCCATGAAACAGGGTGTGAGCCGGGCACCAGTGCTGCGGAAACAGGGGTGTGAGGGCCAGGCACCTCCCACATGACACGGGGTTTGAGGACTAACCAATTTCAGTGCCATGAATCGGCGTGTGAGCCAGGCACTACAGCACCATGACCTGGGTGTTGGGAGGCAGCTCGATTTCAGTGCCATGAATCAGGGTGTGAGGGCATGGCCGATTTCAGTGCCATGAATCAGGTGTGAGGCCGGGCACCCCTCCAGCACCATCCTCGGGTGTGAGGGCGCGCACCCCTTCAGTGCCATGAACCTGGGTGGCAG
This sequence comes from Homarus americanus, assembly GCF_018991925.1. Taxonomy (NCBI): domain Eukaryota; kingdom Metazoa; phylum Arthropoda; class Malacostraca; order Decapoda; family Nephropidae; genus Homarus; species Homarus americanus. The sequence continues at coordinate 100,677 of NW_024753381.1, forward strand.
GGCCAGGCACCTCTTCGTGACATGAGCAGGGGTGTGAATGCACAGCATCCAGTGTTGTGAACCGGGTTGTGAGGGCCGGTCACTTGACCCGGGGTGTGAGGCCGGGCATCCCTCAGCACCATGACCCAGTTGAGGGCCAGGCACCCCTTCAGTGCCATGGCAGGGGTGTGAGGCCGGGCACATCTTCAGTGCCAGAACCAGTGTGAGGGCCGGGCACCCTTCAGTGCCATGAAGCAGGTGTGAAGGCCGGGCACCTACAGTGCTTTGAACCTGGGTGTGGCGGGCACCCCTTCACCATGACTCGGGGTGTGAGGGCCGGGCACCCCATCAGTGCCATGAACCGGGGTGTGATGGCCGGGCCTTCAGTGACATGACCCGGGGAGTGGGCCGGGCACCTGTTTAGTGACATGACCCAGGGGAGTGAGGGCCGGGGACCTCAGCACCATGACCCAGGTGTGAGCCAGGCACCCCTTCAGTGCCATGAACACGGGTGTAGGGCCGGGCACCCCTTCAGTGCCATGAACCGGGGTGTGATGGCCGGGCACCCTCAGTGCCCTGACCCGGGGTGTGAGGGCCGGGTACCCCTCCAGCACCATCGCCCGTGGTGTGAGGCCGGATACCAATTCAGTGACATGAACTAGGGTGTGATGGCCGGGTACAGTGCCATGAACAGGATGTGAGGGCCGGGCACCCCATCAGTGCCATGAACCAGGGTGGTGCAGGGCACCCTACAGTGTTATGATCCGGGGTGTGAGGCCGGGCCCTTCTCATGACCCGGGGTGTAATGGCCAGGCACCCTTCAGTGCCCTGACCAGGGTGTGGGCCGGGTACCCCTCCAGCACCTTGGCCCGTGGTGTGAGGGCTGGACACCAATTCAGTGACATGACTCGGGGTGTGAGGGCCAGGCACCCCATCAGTGCCATGAACCAGTGTGTGAGGCCGGGCACCCCTTCACATGACCCGGGTGGGAGGGCCAGGCACCCCTTCACATGACCTGGGGTGTGGGCCAGGCACCCCTTCAGCACCATGACTCAGGGTGTGAGGCCGGGCACCCCATCAGTGCCATGAACCGGAGTGAGGGGCCCGGGCTCCTTCAGTGCCATGAACAGGGTGTGAGTACAAGGCATCCTACAGTGTTATGAACCGGGTGTGAGGGCCGGGCACCTTCCTATGACCCAGGGTGTAATGGCCGGGCAACCCTTCAGTGCCATGAATCGGCGTGAGGCCGGGCTCCCTTCAGCACAATGACCCGGGGTGTTGGGTCTTGGCTCGATTTCACTGCCATGAATCAGGGGTGAGGGCCTGGCTCGATTTCAGTGCCATGAATCAGGTGTGAGGCCGGGTACCCCATCAGCACGACCCGGGGTGTGAAGGCGGGCACCCCTCAGCACCATGTCTCGGGGTGTGAGGCCGGACACTCATTCAGTGACATGACCAGGGGTGACGGCCGGGCACCCTTTCAGTGACATGACGGGTTGTGAGGGCTGAGCACCCTCCAGCACCATGCCCCGGGGTGTGTGGGCCGGGCACCCCTTCAGTGCCATGAACCTGGATGTGAGGGCCGGTCACTCCTTCAATGACATGACCAGGGGTGTCAGGGCCGGGCACCCCTTTAGTGTGACCAGGGTGAAAGCGGGCACCCCTCAGCACCATGACCCGGTGTGAGGCCGGGCACCCCTTCAGTGCCATGGACCGGGGTGTGACGGCCGGGCACATCTTCAATGCCATGAACCGGGGTGTGAGGGCCGGGCACCCTTTCAGTGCCATTAAACAGGGTGTGAATGCCCGGCACTACAGTGCTGTGAACCGGGGTGTGAGGGGGCGCCAGCAGTGCCTGCCATGAACCGGGGTGTGAGGGCCGTGCACCCTTCATCATGACCCGGGGTGAGGGCCAGGCACCCCTCAGCACCATGACCCGGGTGTGAGGGCCGGGCACCCCAGTGCTGTGAACCGGGGTGAAAGGGCCGGGCACCCTTCAGTGCCATGAAGCGGGGTGTGAGGGCCGGGTATCCTTTAGGTCCATGACCCGGGGTGTGAGGCCGTGTACCCTTATTGACATGACCAGGGGTGTGAGGCCGGGCACCCCTTTAGTGACATGTACCGGGTGAGAGGGCCGGGGATCCTCCAGCACCATGACCCGGATTGAGGGCCGGGCACCTTCAGTGCCATGAACAGGGGTGTGAGGCCAGGCACCCCTTCAGTGCCATGAACCCGGGGTGTGAGGCCAGGCACCTTTCAGTGCCATAGAGCAGGGTGTGAAGGCCAGGCACCCTTGGTGCTGTGAACCGGGGTGTGAGGCCAGGCACATGACCGGGGTGTGAGGCCGGGCACCTCAGCACCATGACTCGGGGTGTGAGGGCCGGGCACCCTTTCCAGTGCCCTGAAGCAGGGTGTGAAGGCCGGGCATCACTACAGTGCTGTGAACCGGAGTGTGAGGGCCAGGTACCCCTTCACAAGACCGGGGTGTAGGGGCCAGGCACCTTCATGACCAGGGGTGTGAGGGCCAGGCACCCCTTCAGCACCATGACTCAGGGTGTGGCGGGCACCCATCAGTGCTATGAACCGGGGATTGAGGGCCGGGCTCCTCCAGCACCATGTCCGGGGTGTGAGGGCGGACACTCATTCAGTGACATGAACCGGGGTGACGGCCGGGCACCCTTTCAGTGACATGACCCGGGTTGTGAGGCTGAGCACCTCCAGCACCATGCCCAGGGTGTGTGGGCGGGCACCCCTTCAGTGCCATGAACCTGGATGTGAGGGCCGGTCACTCCTTCAATGACATGACCAGGGGTGTCAGGGCCGGGCACCCCTTAGTGACATGACCCGGGGTGAGAGGGCCGGGCACCCCTCCAGCACCATGACCCAGGTGTGAGGGCCAGGCACCCCTTCAGTGCCATGAACCGGGGTGTGACGGCGGGCATCTTCAATGCCATGAACCGGGGTGTGAGGGCCGGGCACCCTCAGTGCCATGAAACAGGGGTGTGTGCGGCACCCCTACAGTGCTGTGAACCGGGGTGTGAGGCCAGGCACCTTCAGTGCCATGAACCGGGGTGTGAGGGCCGTGCACCCCTTCATCAACCCGGGGTGTGAGGGCAGGCACCCCTCAGCACCATGACCCGGAGTGTGAGGCCGGGCACTACAGTGCTGTGAACCGGGGTGTGAGGGCGGGCACCCCTTCAGTGCCATGAAGCGGGGTGTGAGGCCAGGTATCCCTTAGGTCCATGACCCGGGGTGTGAGGCCGTGTACCCGACATGACCAGGGGTGGGGAGGCCGGGCACCCTTTAGGTGACATGTACTGGGGTGAGAGGGCTGGGGATCTCCAGCACGCGACCCGGATTGTGAGGGCTGGGCACCCTTCAGTGCCATGAACAGGGGTGTGTGAGGGACGGCACCCCTTCAGTGCTAAGGAACTGTAGAGGGCTGGCACCTTTTCAGTGCCAAGGAACGGGGTGGAGGCTGGGCACCCCTTTATAGTGCTGTGGAACTGGGGTGGAGGGCTGGGCACCCCTTCACATGACCCGGGTGTGAGGTGTGGACGGGCAACTCCTTCAGCACCATGACTGGGTGAGGGCTGGGCACCTTTCAGTGCTCCCAAAACAGGGTGGCTGGCAACAGGAAGGGGTGGAACTGGAGTGGTGGAGGGTTGGCACCTCTTCACAGACCTGGGTGTGAGGCTGGCACCCTTTCTCTCAAGGCATGGGACCTGGGTGAGGGGCCAGGCACCCTTCAGCACCACACTGGGGGTGTGAGGGTCAGCACCCCATCAAAAAGTGAACTGACTTGAGGGGCCGGGCTCCCTCCAGCACCATGTCCCGGGGTGTGAGGGCCGGGACACTATTCAGGCATATAAACTGGGGTGGACGGCTGGGCACCTTTGAAGTGAGGGACATGGACCCTGTGTGAGGGCTGAGCACCCTTCCGAGCACCACATGCAGTTCCCTGGGTGGGTGGGTGGGGCTGGGCACCCCTTCAGTGCCATGAACCTGGGTGTGAGGGCCGGTCACTTCCACACATGACTCCGGGGGTGTCAGGGCTGGGCACCCTTGTTGAGCACATGACCTGGGTGCTAGGGGCTGGGCAATTCTCCAGCACCATGACCCGAGTGAGGGCTGGGTACCCTTTTCAATGCTGGCAGTCTCTGGGGACACAAGCACGTTACCTCAATGCTATGAACTGAGGTGTGAGGCCGGGCACTCCTTTCAGGTGCCATGAAATGGGTGAAGGCCCGGCACCCATACAGTGCTGTGAACTGCGTGAGGGTCAGCACCCCTCTATACACTGGGGTGTGAGGGCTGGCACTCCCTCCAGCACCATGACCCGGAGGGGGAGAGGGCCGGGCACCCTAAAGCAAGTGGTGGAGGGCTGGCACCTTCAAAGGCGAAGCGGGGTGTGAGGGCTGGGCACCCCTTTAGGCCCACATCTGGGGTGAGGGGCTGTGTACCCTTATTGGACATGACCAGGGGTGTGAGGCCGGGCACCCTTAGTGACATGTACCGGGGTGTGAGGGGCCGGGGATCCCTCCAGCACCATGACCCGGGAGTGAGGCCGGGCACTCCCTTCAAAGGCGAACAGGGTGTGAGGGCTGGCACCCCTTCAGTGCTAAGGGAACTGGGTGAGGGCTGGGCACCTTTCAGTGCCATGAACGGGGTGTGAAGGCCAAATTTTATAGTGCTGTGAACTGGGTGTGGAAGGGTACCTTCCCATGACACGGGGTGTAATGGCTGGGCAACCCTTCAGTGCCCTGACCTGGGGTGAGGGCTGCAGTACCTCCAGCACCAAGGACTGTGGTGGAGGGCTGGCCACCAATTCAGTGGACATGAACTGGGGTGTGTGAGGGCCGGGCACCCTTTAGTGCTGATGAAACAGGGTGTGGAGGGCTGGCACTTCTGGCAGTGCTGGCAGTGAACTGAGGGCTGCACCCTTCATGACGCGGGGTTTGAGGCCTGGGTTTGATTTCAGTGCCATGAATCGGCGTGTGAGGCCGAGCACCCTTCAGCACCATGACCCGGGGTGTTGGGGCTTGGGCCTGGATTTTCACTCGCGACCGGAGTGCAGGGCCTGGCTCGATTTCAGTGCCATGAATCAGGTGGCCGGGTACCCCACTGTGCCACCATAGACCCCGTGTGAAGGCCGGGCACCCCTCCAGCACCATGTGTCCCGGGGTGTGAGGGCCGGACACCTGGTCAAAGGACATGGACCTGGGGTGACGGCTGGGCACCCTTTCAGTGACATGACCTGGGTGAGGCCGAGCACCCCCAGCACCATGCCCCTGGGAGAGGGCTGCACCCCTCAGTGCTAAGTGAACCTGTGAGGGCTGGTCACCTTCAATGACATGACCCAAAGGGGGCTGGGCACACCTTAGTGACATGACCTGAGTGTGTGAGGGCCGGGCACCCCTTCTTGCCATGAACCGATGTGTGACGGCCGGGTGCCATTCTCAATGCTAAGGAACCGGGGTGCGATGGCCTGACACCCTTCAGTGCCAAGGAAACGGGGGTGTGAAGGGGCCCGGCACCCCTACAGCTGTGGAACTGTGTGAAGGCCGTGCACCCCTTCTTCAAGGACAGACCTGGGGTGTGGGAGGGCTGGCACCCTCCAGCACCATGACCTGAGTAGAGACGGCACCCCTACAGTGCTGTGGAACCGGGGTGTGAGGGGCTGCACCCCTTCAGTGCCATGAAGCGGGGTAGAGGGCTGGCACCCTTAGTTCCATGAGACCCGTGAGGCTGTGTGTTCCCTAATTGACATGACCAGGGGTGTGAAGGCCGGGCACCCCTTTAGTGACATGTCGTGAAGGCCGGGCACCTTAGTGACATGTCCGGGGTGTGAGGGCCAGGGATCCCTCCAGCACCATGACCCGGAGTGTGGGGCGGGCACCTCAGTGCCATGAACAGGGGTGTGAGGCCGGGCACCTCAGTGACATTAACCGGGGTGTGAGGCCGGGCACCTTTCAGTGCCATGAAGCAGGGGTGTGAAGGCCAGGCACCAATAGTGTTGTGAACGGTGTGAGGCCAGTGCCTTCACATGACACGGGGTGTAATGGCCAGGCAACCTTCAGTGCCTGACCCGGGGTGTGAGGGCCGGGTGCCCTAGCACCAGGGACCGTGGTGTGAGGGCCAGCAATTCAGTGACATGAACTGGGGTGTGAGGGCCGGGCACCCTTTAGTGCCATGAAACAGGGTGTGAGGCCAGGCACCCCTACAGTGCTGAACCGGGGTGTGAGGGCCAGGCCCCTTCACATGACCGCGGGGTTTGAGGGCCTGGCTCGATTTCAGTGCCATGAATCGGCGTGTGGGGGCCGAGCACCCCTTCAGCACCATGACCGGTGTTGGGTTTGGCTCATTTCCTGCCATGAATCGGGGAGTGAGGGCCTGGCTCGATTTCAGTGCCATGAATCAGGGTGTGAGGGCCAGGTACCCCATCAGCACCATGACCCAGGTGTGAAGGCCAGGCACCCCTCAGCACCATGTCCCGGGGTGTGAGGGCCGGACACTCATTCAGTATTGGGGTGACGGCCGGGCACCCCTTTCAGTGACATGACCCGGGGTGTGAGGCCGAGCACCCTCCAGCACCATGCCCCGGGGAGAGTGGGCGGGCACCCCTTCAGTGCCATGAACCTGGGTGTGAGGGCCGGTCACTCCTTCAATGACATGACCCGGGGTGTCAGGGCCGGGCACACCTTTAGTGACATGACCCGGTGTGAGGGCCAGGCACCTTCAGTGCATGAACCGGTGTGACGGCCAGGCATCTTCAATGCCATGAACCGGGTGTGATGGCGACACCCTTTCAGTGCCATGAAACGGGGTGTAGGCCCAGCCTAGTGCTGTGAACCGGGTGTGAGCCGTGCCTTCACATGACAGGGTGTGAGGGCGGGCACCTCAGCACCATGACCCGGAGTGTGAGGACGGGCACCTACAGTGCTGTGAACCGGGGTGTGAGGCCGGGCACCCCTTCAGTCCCATGAAGCGGGGTGTGAGGGCCCGGGCACCTTTAGTTCCATGACCCGGGGTGTGAGGGCCGTGTGCCTTATTGACATGACCAGGGGTGTGGAAGGCCGGGCACCCCTTTGGTGACATGTCCCGGGGTGTGAGCCGGGGATCCCTCAGCACCATGACCCGGTGTGAGGCCGGGCACCCCTTCAGTGCCATGAACAGGGGTGTGAGGGCCAGGCACCCTTCAGTGACATTAACCGGGGTGTGAGGGCCGGGCACCCCTTCATCACCATGATGACTCAGGGTGTGGGGCCGGACACTCCATCAGTGCCATGAACCGCGGTGTGAGGGCCGGGCACCCCTTCACATGACCCGGGGTGTGAGGGCCTGGCACCCTTCAGCACCATGACTCAGGTTGTGAGGGCCAGGCACCCCATCAGTTCCATGAACCGCGGTGTGAGGGCCAGGCACCCCTCAGCACCATGGCCCGGGGTGTGAGGGCGGACACCAATTCAGTGAAATGACTTGGGGTGTGACGGCCGGGCTCCCTTCAGTAATGATGACCTGGGGTGTGAGGGCTGGGCATCCTTCAGTGACATGACCCGGGGTGTGAGGGCCGGGCACCCTTTCAGTGACATGTCCGGGGGTGTGAGGCCGGGCACACTCAGTGCCATGAAACAGGGTGTGAGGCCGGGCACTACAGTGCCATGAATCAGGGGTGTGAGGCCGGGCACCCATTCAGCACCATGACCGGTGTGTTGGGGCTTGGCTCGATTTCAGTGCCATGAATCGGGGTGTGAGGGCCTGGCTCGATTTAAGTGCCATGAATCGTGGTCTGGAGGCACCCTTCAGTGACATGACCCGCGGTGTGAGGGCCGGGCACCTCCAGCACCATGCCCGTGGTGTGGGGCCGGGAACCCCTTCAGTGCCATGAACCTGGGTGTGAGGGCCGGTCACTCCTTCAGTAACATGACCCGGTGTGAGGCCAGGCACCCCTCTAGTGACATGACCCGGGGTGCGAGGGCCAGGCACCTCCAGCACCATGAACCCGGAGTGTGAGGGCCGGGCACCCTCCAGCACCATGGCCCGGGGTGTGAGGGCGGGACCCATTCAGTGACCCCCAGGTGTGACGGCCGGGCACCACTTCAGTGACATGACCCGGGGTGTGAGGCCAGGCACCCCTCCGCACCTGACCAGGGTGTGAGGGATGTGCATCCTTCAGTGTCATGAGCCGGGGTGTGAGGGCCAGGCACCCCTTCAGTCCATGAAACAGGGTGTGAGGCAGGCACCCCACCAGTGCTGCGAACCGGGGTGTGAGGCCAGGCACCCCTTCACATGACGCAGGGTTTGAGGGCCTAACTCGATTTCAGTGCCATGAATCGGCGTGTGAGGGCCAGGCACCCCTACAGCACCATGACCTGGGGTGTTGGGGCTTGGCTCGATTTCAGTGCCATGAATCAGGGGTGTGAGGCCTGGCTCGATTTCAGTGCCATGAATCAAGGTGTGACCGGGCACCCTCCAGCACCATGCCCCCAGGGGTGTGAGGCCGGGCACCCCTCAGTGCCATGAACCTGGGTGTGAGGCCGGTCTCCTTCAGTGACATGACCCGGGGTGTCAGGGCCGCGCACCCTTCGTGACATGAAACAGGGGTGTGCAACACCCCTACAGTGTTGTGAACCGGGGTGTGAGGCGGGTTCCCTCCAGCACCATCGCCCGTGGTGTGAGGGCGGACACCAATTCAGTGACATGAACTGGGGGTGTGGCGGGTACACTTAGTGCATGAACAGGGTGTGTGGGCCGGGCACCCCATCAGTGCCCTGACCCGGGGTGTGAGCCAGGTACCCCTCCAGCACCATGGCCCGTGGTGTGAGGCGGACACCAATTCAGTGACATGACTGGTGTGAGGCCGGGCACCCCATCAGTGCCATGAACCAGTGTGTGAGGGCCAGGCACCCTTCACATGAACCAGGGAGTGAGGCCGGGCACCCCTTCACATGACCTGGGGTGTGAGCCAGGCACCCCTTCAGCACCATGACTCGGGGTGTGAGGCCGGCACCCAGTAGTGCCATGAACCGGGGTGAGGCCGGGCTCCCTTCAGTGCCATGAAACAGGGTGTGAGTGCAGGGCACCCCTACAGTGTTATGAACCGGGGTGTGGGCCAGGCACCTTCCATGACCCAGGGTGTAATGGCCGGGCAACCCTTCAGTGCCCTGACCCGGGGTGTGAGGCCAGGTACCTCAGCACACCATGGCCCGTGGTGTGAGGGCCGGACACCAATTCAGTGACATGAACTGGTGTGTGAGGGCCAGGCACCCTTTAGTGCCATGAAACAGGGTGTGAGGGCGGGCACCCTGCTGCAAGCAGGGTGTGAGGCTGGGCACCCCATCACATGATCCGGGGTTTGAGGGCCTGGCTCGATTTCAGTGCCATGAATCGGCGTGTGAGGCCAGGCACCTTCTCAGCACCATGACCCGGGGTGTTGGGCTTGGCTCGATTTCACTGCCATGAATCGGGTGTGAGGGCCTGGCTCGATTTCAGTGCCATGAATCGGCGTGGCCGGCACCTTCAGCACCATGACCCGGGGTGTTGGGGCAGCTCGATTTCACTGCCATGAATCGGGGTGTGAGGGCCTGGCTCGATTTCAGTGCCATGAAACAGGGTGTGAACGGGCACCCCTATAGTGCTGTGAACCGGGGTGTGAGGGCGGGCACCCCTTCACATGACCGGGGTGTGAGGGCGGGCACCTTCAGCACCATGACTCCGGGGTGTGAGGGCCGGGCACCCCTTCAGTGCCCTGAAGCAGGTAAGGCCGGCATCCCTACAGTGCTGTGAACCAGGTGTGAGGCCAGGTACCCCTTCGACCAGGGGTGTGAGGCGGGCACCCCTTCACATGACCCAGGGGTGTGGGCCAGGCACCCCTTCAGCACCATGACTCCGGGGTGTGAGGCCGGGCACCCCATCAGTGCCATGAACCCGGGGATTGAGGGCAGGCTCCCTCCAGCACCATGTCGGGGTGTGAGGGCGGACACTCATTCAGTGACATGAACGGGGTGACGGCCGGGCACCCTTTCAGTGACATGACCCGGGGTGTGAGGGCCCAGCACCTCCAGCACCATGCCCCGGGGTGTGACGGCCGGGCACATCTTCAATGCCATGAACCGGGGTGTGAGGGCCAGGCACCCTTTCCAGTGCCATGAAGCAGGGTGTGAGAGGCCCAGCACCCCTGTGCTGTGAACCGGGGTGTGAGGCCGTGCACCCCTCACATGACCCGGGGTGTGAGGGCCGGGCACCCCTCAGCACCATGACCCGGAGTGTGAGGGCCGGGCACCCTAAAGTGCTGTGAACCGGGTTTGAGGCCGGGCACCCCTTCAGTGCCATGAAGCGGGGTGTGAGGGCCAGGCACCCTTTGAGTCCATGACCCGGGGTGTGAGGGCCGTGTACCCTATTTGACATGACCAGGGGTGTGAGGCCGGGCACCTTAGTGACATGTGCAGGTGTGAGGGCGGATCCCTCAGCACCATGACCCAGGTGTGGGCCAGGCACCTCAGTGCCATGAACAGGGTGTGACCGGGCACCTCAGTACCATGAACCAGGGGTGTGAGGGCCGGGCACCTCAGTGCCATGAAACAGGGGTGTGAGCCGGGCACCCCTATAGTGCTGTGAACCGGGTGAGGGCCGGGCACCTTCCTGACAGGGTATATGGCCGGGCAACCTTCAGTGCCCTGACCCGGTGTGAAGGTACCCCTCAGCACCATGGACCGTGGTGTGAGCCGGCAATTCAGTGACGATGAACTGGGGTGTGAGCCGGGCGCACAGTGCCATGAAACAGGTGTGAGGGCCAGGCACCTTCCTATGACCCAGGGGTGTGGCCGGGCAACCCTTCAGTGCCTGACCGGGGTGTGAGGGCCAGGTACCCCTCAGCACCATGGACCGTGGTGTGAGCCGACACCAATTCAGTGACATGAACTGGGGTGTGGGGCCGGGCACAGTGCCATGAAACAGGGTGTGGCGGGCAGTGCTGAACGGTGTGAGGGCCAGGCACCCTTCACATGACCGTGTTCGAGGCCTGGCTCTCATTCAGTGCCATGAATCAGCGTGTGAGGCCGAGCAACCTTCCTGAGGGGTGTTGGGGCTTGGCTCAATTCCTGCCATGAATCCAGGAGTGAGGGCCTGGCTGTTTCAGTGCCATGAATCAGGGTGTGAGGGCGGGTACCCCATCAGCACCATGACCAGGTGTGAGGCCAGGCCTCAGCACCATGTCGGGGTGTGAGGGCCGGACACTCATTCATGCATGACCAGGGTGACGGCTGGGCACCCTTTCAGTGACATGACCAGGGGTGTGAGGGGCCGAGCACCCCTCAGCGCACCATGCCCCAGGGGTGTGTGGGCTGGGCACCCTTCAGTGCCATGAACCAGGGTGTGAGCCAGTCACTCCTTCAATGACATGACCAGGGGTGTGGGCCAGGCACCCCGTTTAGTGACATGACCGGGGTGCCAGGGCGGGCAGCCCCTCCCACCATGACCCTGAGTGTGAGGCCAGGCACCTTCAGTGCCATAAACCGAGGTGTGACGGCCAGGCATCTTCAATGCCATGAACAGGCCAGGCACCCTTTCACTGCCATGAAACAGGGTGGGCCGGGCACCCCAGTGCTGTGAACCGGGGTTTGGCCGTGCACCTTCACATGACCCGGGGTGTGAGCCGGGCACCCTCAGCACCATGACCCGGGTGTGAGCCGGTACCTGGTGCTGTGAACCGGGGTGTGAGGCCAGGCACCTTCAGTGCCATGAAGCGGGGTGTGAATGCCAGGCCTTTGGGTCAATGACCAGTGTGGGCAGTGTACCCTTATTAATGACCAGGGTGTGAGGCCAGGCACCCTTGTGTGTGTCCCAGTGTGGGCAGGATCCCTCCAGCACCATGACCCAGTGTGAGGCCAGGCCTTCAGTGTGAACAGGGGTGTGAGGCCAGGCACTCAGTGCCATGAACCAGGGGTGTGAGCCAGGCACCCTTCAGTGCCATGAAGCAGGGTGTGAGCCAGGCACCTATAGTGTTGTGAACCGGGGTGTGGTGCCTTCATGACCCAGGGTGTGGCGGGCACTCACACATGACCCAGGGTGTGGTGTACCTTCATCACCATGACTCGGGGTGTGAGGCCGGGCACCCCATCAGTGCCATGAACCGGGGTGTGAGGACCACTTCAGTGACATGACCCGGGGTGTGAGGCACCCCCTCAGCACCATGACCCAGGGTGTGAGGGTGCACGGGTGTGAGCCGGGCACCCCCATCAGTGCCATGAACCGGGGTGTGAGGGCCAGGCACCTTCAGTGACTATGACCCAGGGTGTGAGGGCCGGGCACCTTCAGTGCCATGAACCGGGGTGTGAGGGCGGCACCCCTTCAGTGACCCGGGGTGTGAGGCGGGCACCTTCACATGACCCGGGGTGTGAGGCCGGGCGCCGCCATGACCGGGTGTGAGGGCCGGGCACCTTCTGCACCATGACTCGGGGCGTGAGAAACGGGCACCCCATCAGTGCCTTGAACCGGGAGTGAGGGCCAGGCTCCCTTCAGTGCCATGACCCGGGGTGTGAGGGCCGGGCACCCATCAGTGCCATGAACCGGGGTGTGGGGGCCGGGCACCCCTTCAGCACCATGACTCGGGTGTGAGGCCGGGCACCCCATCAGTACCGACCGGGGTGTGAGGCCAGGCACCCCTTCACATAACCCGGGGTGTGAGCCGGGCACCCCTTCACAGGCCCGGGGTGTGAGGCCAGGCACCCCTTCAGCACCATGAACAGGGTGTGAGTGCCGGGCACCCATACCGTGGTTTGAACCAGGGTGTGAGGGCCGGGCACCCCTTCACATGACCGGGGTGTAGGGCCAGGCACCCTTCAGTGCCCTGACCGGGGTGTGAGCCGGACACCAATTCAGTGAAATGACCCAGTGTGTGACGGTGGGCACCACTCTAGTGACATGACCCAGGGTGTGAGGGCCGGGCACCCTCAGCACCATGACCCGGTGTGGGCACACCCCTTTAGTGTCATGAACCGGGATGTGAGGGCCGGGCACCCTTTCAATGCCATGAAACAGGGTGTGAGGGCAGGCACCCCTCAGCACCATGCCCAGGGGTGTGAGGCGGGCACCCCTTCAGTGAAATGACCCGGGGTGTGAGGCCGGGCACCCCTTTAGTGACATGACCGGGGTGCGGGTCAGGCACCCCTCCGCACCATGACCCAGTGAGGGCCAGGCACCCCTCCAGCACCATGGGCCGGCGTGTGAGGGCGGACACCCATTCAGTGACATGACCCGGTGTGTGACGGTCGGGCACCACTTCAGTGACATGACCCAGGGTGTGAGGCGGGCACCCTCCCACCATCACCCGGGGTGTGAGGGCCACACCTTAGTGTCATGAACCGGGATGTGAGGGCAGGCACCTTTCAGTGCCATGAAACAGGGTGTGAGGGCCGGGCACCCACCAGTGCTGCGAACGGGGTGTGAGGGCTGGCTCGATTTCAGTGCCATGAATCGGTTGTTAGGGCCAGTGCCCATCAGCACCATGACCCGGGGTGTGAAGGCCGGGCACCCTCCAGCACCATGACCCGGAGTGTGAGGGCCGGGCACCCCTAGCGCTGTGAACCGGGGTGTGAGGGGCCGGGCACCTTCAGTGCCATGAAGAAGGGGTGTGAGGGCCAGGCACCCCTTAGGTCCATTACCCAGGGTGTGAGGGCCGTGTACCCTTATTGACATGACCCGGGGTGTGAGGGCCGGGCACCCCTTTAGTGACATGTCCCGGGATGTGAGGCGGGGATCCTCCAGCACCATGACCCGTGTGAGGCCAGGCACCTTCAGTGCCATGAACAGGGGTGTGAGGGCCGGGCACCTTCAGTGCCATGAACCAGGGTGTGAGGCCGGGCACCCTTTCAGTGCCATGAGCAGGGTGTGAGGCCAGGCACTATAGTGCTGAACCCGGGTGTGAGGCCGGGCACCTTCAGCACCATGACTCCTCGGGGTGTGAGGCCGGGCACCCTTTCAGTGCCCTGAAATGGGGTGTGAGGCCGGCACCCCTACAGTGCTGTGGAACCGGGGTGTGAGGCCGGGCACCCCATCAGTGCCATGAACCGGGGTGTGAGGCAGGCACCGTAAGTGACATGACCCGGGGTGTGAGGCCAGGCACCCCTCACATGACCCGGGGTGTGAGGGCCGGGCGCCCCTTCACATGACCCGGGGTGTGAGGGCCAGGCACCTTCAGCACCATGACTCAGGGCGTGAAAACAGGCACCCCATCAGTGCCTTGAACTGGGGGATGAGGCCAGGCTCCCCTTCAGTGCCATGACCAGGGGTGTGGCCGGGCACCCCATCAGTGCCATGACCGGGGTGTTGGGGCTTGGCTCGATTTCATTGCCATGAATCAGGGTGTGGGGGCCTGCGCTCGATTCAAGTGCCATGAATCAGGGTGTGGTCAGGCACCTTCAGTGACATGATCCGGGGTGTGAGGGCCGGGCACCCTCCAGCACCATGGCCCGGCGTGTGGTGGACACCCATCAGTGACATGACCCCGGTGTGTGACGGTCGGGCACCACTTCAGTGACATGAGCCAGGGTGAGGGCCGGGCACCCCTCAGCACCATGACCCGGGGTGTGAGGCCGGGCACCCTTTCAGTGCCATGAAACAGGGTGTGAGGGCCGGGCACCCCACCAGTGCTGAACCCGGGGTGTGAGGCCTGGCTCGATTTCAGTGCCATGAATCGGGTTGTGGGGCCGGTACCCCATCCGCACCATGACCCGGGGTGTGAAGGCAGGCACCCTCCAGCACCATGAACCCGGTGTGTGAGGGCAGGACACCCATTCAGTGACATGACCCGGGGGGACGGCCGGGCACCCCATCAGTGCCATGACCCGGGGTTTGAGGCCAGGCACCCTTTCAGTGACATGACCCGGGGTGTGAGGGCCGGGCACCCCTTAAGTGCCATGAAGCAGGGGTGTGAGTGCCAGGCACCCCTTACAGTGCTGTGAACCAGGTGTGAGGGCCGGGCACCTTCACATGACCCGGGGTGTCTGGGCCGGGACCCCTCACATGACCCAGGGAGTGAGGGCACCTTCAGCAGCATGACTCGGGGTGTGGGGGCCGGGCACCCCATCAGTGCCATGAACCGGTGAGTGAGGGCCGTGCTCCCGCTTCAGTGCCATGACTCGGGGTTTGAGGCCAGGCACCCCTTTCAGTGATATGACACGGGGTGTGATGGCCGGGCACCCCTTAAGTGCCATGAAACAGGGTGGGAGTGCCGGGCACCCATACAGTGCTTTGAACCAGGGTGTGGTCAGGCACCCCTTCACATGACCCAGGGTGTCAGGGCCGGGCACCCCTCTAGCACCATAACCGGGGTGTAAGGGGAGCACCCCATCAGTGCCATGAACCGTGATGAGGGCCGGGCACCCCTTCAGTGGCATGAAACGGGGTGTGAGGCAGGGCACCCCTACAGTGTGAGACCCGGGGTGTGAGGGCGGGCACCCCTTTAGTGCCATGAACTTGGGTGTGAGGGCCGGGCACCCTTCTGTGACATGACCCGGGGTGTGAGGGCCGGGCACCAATTCACATAACCCGGGGTGTGAGGGCCAGGCACCCCTTCACATGACCCAGGGTGTAAGGGCTGGGCACCCATTCAGTGCCCTGTCCCGGGGTATGAGGCCGCACCCTCCAGCACCATGGCTCGGGGTCTGAGGCAGGGCACCCATTCAGTGACATGACCCGGGGTGTGACGGCCAGGCACCCCTTCAGTGACATGACCCAGGGTGTGACGGGTGCCCCTCAGCACCACCCCGCGGTGTGAGGGCCAGGCACCCCTCCAGCACCATGACCCGGAGTGTGAGGGCCGGGCACCTTTTCAGTGCCATGGGGCAGGTGTGAAGGCCGGGCTCCCTACAGTGCTTTGAACCCAGGGTGTGAGGGCCGGGCACCCCTTCAGCACCATGACTCGGGTTGTGAGGGCCGGGCACCCCTTCACATGACCCGGGGTGTCAGGGCCGGGCACCCCTCCAGCACCATGACCCGGGGTGTGAAGGCTGGGCACCCCATAAGTGCCATGAACCGTGGTGTGAGGGCCGGGCACCCCTTCAGTGCCATGAAACGGGGTGTGAGGGCAGGGCACCCCAACAGTGTTATGAACCGGGGTGTGAGGGCCGGGCACCCCTTCACATGACCCGGGGTGTAAGGGCTGGTCACCCCTTCAGTGCCCTGACCCGGGGTGTGAGGGCCGGGCACCCCTCCAGCACCATGGCCCGGGGTGTGAGGGCCGGACACCAATTCAGTGACATGACCCGGGGTGTGAGGGCTGGGCATCCCTTTAGTGACATGACACGGGGTGTGTGGGCCGGGCACCCTTTCAGTGACATATCCCGGGGTGTGAGGGCCGGGCACCCTTTCAGTGCCATGAAACAGGGTGTGAAGGCTGGGCACCCCTACAGTGCCATGAGTCGGAGTGTGAGGACCGGGCATCCCTTCAGCACCATGACCCCGGGTGTTGGGGCTTGGCTCGATTTCAGTGCCATGAATCGGGGTGTGAGGGCCTGGCTCGATTTCAGTGGCATGAATCGGGGTGTGGGGGCCGGGCACCCCTTCAGTTACATGACCCTGGGTGTGACGGCCGGTCACCCCTCCAGCACCATGCCCCTGGGTTTGAGGGCCGGGCACCCCTTTAGTGCCATGAACCTGGGTGTGAGGGCTGGTCACTCCTTCAGTGACATGACCCGGGGTGTGAGGACCGGGCACCCCTGTAGTGCCATGAACCTGGGTGCTAAGGCCGACCACCCCTCCAGCACCATGACCCGGGGTGCGAGGGCCGGGCACCCCTCCAGCACCATGGCTCGGGGTGTGAGGGCCAGACACCCATTCAGTGACATGACCCGGGGTGGGACGGCCGGGCACTCCTTTAGTGCCATGAACCTGGGTGTGAGGGCCGGTCACTCCTTCAGTGACATGACCCGGGGTGTGAGGGCCGGGCACCCCTTCAGTGCCATGAACCTGGGTGCTAAGGCCGACCACCCCTCCAGCACCATGACCCGGAGTGTGAGGGCCGTGCACCCCTTCAGTGCCATGAATCGGGGTGTGACGGCCGGGCACCCCTTCATTGACATGACCCGGGGTGTGAGGGCCCGGCACCCTTTCAATGCCATGAAACGGGGTGTGAAGGCCGGGGACCCCGACAGTGCTGTGAACCGGGGTGTGACGGCCGGGCACCCCTTCAGTGACATGACCCGGGGTGTGTGGGCCGGGCACCCTTTCAGTGCCATGAACCTGGGTGTGAGGGCCGGTCACACCTTCAGTGACATGACCCGAAGTGTGAGGGCCGGGCACCCCTTTAGGGACATGACTCGGGGTGGGAGGGTCGGGCACCCCTCCAGCACCATGACCCGGAGTGTGAGGGCCGGGTTACCCCTTCAGTGCCATAAACCGGGGTGTGAGGGCCGGGCACCCCATAAGTGCCATGAAACTGGGTGTGAGTGCAGGGCACCCCTTTAGTGCCATGAACCTGGGTGTGAGGCCGGTCACTCCTTCAGTGACATGACCCGGGGTGTGAGGGCCGGGCACCCCTTCAGTGCCATGACCCGGGGTGTGACGGCCAAGCACCCCTTCAGTGACAAGACCCGGGGTGTGAGGGCCGGGTACCCCTCCAGCACCATGCCCCGGAGTGTGAGGGCCAGGCACCCCTTTAGTGCCATGAACCTGGGTGTGAGGCCAGTCACTCCTTCAGTGACATGACCCGGG
This sequence comes from Homarus americanus, assembly GCF_018991925.1. Taxonomy (NCBI): domain Eukaryota; kingdom Metazoa; phylum Arthropoda; class Malacostraca; order Decapoda; family Nephropidae; genus Homarus; species Homarus americanus. Next base: position 118,365 of record NW_024753381.1, read on the forward strand.
GTGTCAGGGCCGGAGACCCCTCCAGCACCATGACCCGGAGTGTGAGGGCCGGGCACGCCTTCAGTGACATGACCCGGGGTGTGAGGGCCGGGAACCCTTTTTAGTGACATGACCCGGGGTGTGAGGGCCAGGGATCCCTCCAGCACCATGACCCGGAGTGTGAGAGCCAGGCACCCCTTCAGTGACATGAACAGGGTTGTGAGGGCCGGGCACCCTTTCAGTGCCATGAAAAGGGGTGTGAAAGCCGGGCACCCCTACAGTGCTGTGACCCGGGGTGTGAAAGCCATGCACCCCTACAGTGCTGTGAACCGGGGTGTGAGGGCCGGGCACCCCTTCACATGATCCAGGGGTGCGGGCAGGCACCTCAAACCATGACCCAGTGTAGTGCGGGCAGGGAACCCTTTAGTGACATGACCCGGGGTGTGAGGGCCAGCAGGGATCCCTCCAGCACTGTGACCCAGGTGTGAGCCAGAGCACCCCTTCAGTGACACCTGAACAGAGGTTGTGAGGCCAGGCACCACCAGTGCTGTGAAAAGAGGGTGTGAAAGCAGGCACCCCCTACAGTGCTGTGACCCAGGGGTGTGAAAGCCAGTGCTGAACCAAGTGTGAGGCCAGAACACCCATAGTCCCAGGGGTGTGAGGCCGGGCACCCCTCAAAATATATTCCCAGGTGCAGTGCAGGCACCCTGGTCTTTGTGAACAGGTGTGAGGCCAGCCTGCCTGTTGGCATGACCCGGGTGTGAGGCCAGGCACCTTAGTGACTGTCCCGGGATGCAGGGGCAGGGATCCCTCCAGCACACCATGAGCCCAGAGTGTGAGGGCCAGGCACCTATAGTGCCTGTGAACCGGGGTGAGGCCAGGCACCCCTCCCAGCACCATGACTCAGGGTGTGAGGGCCCATGACACCGTGCCCTGAAACGAGGTGTGAAGGCCAGGTACTCCTACAGTGCTGTGAACTGCCAGGTGTGATGCCCGGGGGTGTGAGCCGTGCCCTTCGAGCCGGGGTGTGAGGCAGGTTCCCCTTCCAGCACCATGACTCAGGGTGTGATCTTGGGCTGTCAGTGCATGAACCAGGGGGCCAGGCTCACATTCGTGCCATGACCCGGGGTGAGGCCAGGCACCCCTGGTGCATGAACCCGGGTGTGAGCCGAGAACCTTCAGTGACACTGACCCAGGGTGAGGCTGGCACCCCATCAAGCAGTGCCATAAAAAGCAGGGGTGGGGACTGAGAGTGGGGTGTGGGCAGGGCCACCTTCAGTGCCATGAACCTGGGTGTGAGGCCAGGCTCCCATTCAGTGCCATGACCCAGGGGTGTGAGGGGCCGGGCACCCCATCAGTGCCATGAACCGGGTGTGAGGCGGGCACCCCTTCAGCACCATAGATCCAGGGGTGTGAGGCCAGGCACTTATCAATTGCAAACAGGTGTGATTGCAGGCACCCATACGTGGTTTGAACCAGGGTGTGAGGCCAGGCACCCCTTCCCTTGGCTGCAGTGGGGCCAGCTTACCCACTGACCCAGGGTGCTTCAAGGCCGGGGCACCTCAGTGCTGTTGGGGTGTGTGAGGCAGGACCTGAATTCAGTGAAAATGACTCAGGGTGTGACGGCCAAAACCACGCTGGTGACGCAGCCTGGGGTGTGAGGGGCTGGTATCCTTCAGTGACATGACCCGGGGTGTGAGGCCAGGCACTTTTCAGCTGTCTGGGGATGGAGCCAGGCACCCTTTCATGCCATGAAACAGGGTGTGAAAAGCCGGGCACCCCTACAGTGCCATGAATCAGGGGTGTGAGGCCGGGCCTTCACATGACGTGGGTGTGAGGGGCCTGGCTCGATTTCAGTGCCATAGATGGGTTGTTTGGGGCCAGGTACCCCACATCAGCACCATGACCCGAGTGTGAGGGCCATTGCACATCAGTGACTTGACTGGGGTGTGAGGGGCCCAGGCACCCTTTTAGTGAGCATGACTGGGGTGTGAGGGCCAGGATCCCCGCACCATGACCCGGGTATGAGAGCCAGGCACCTTCAGTGCCATGAACAGGGGGTGTGAGGCCAGGCACCCTTTCAGTGTGAAAGGGGTGTGAAAGCCGGGCACCCTAACACTGCAGGGTGTAGGGGCCAGGGCACCCCATCAGGCCTGTGAACCGGGGTGTGAGGCCAGGCATCTTGAACCAGGTGTGAGGCCAGGCACCACTGGAGTGCCATGAAGCAGGGGTGTGAAGGCCATGCACCCTACAGTGCTGAACCAGGGGTGTGAGGCCGGGCACCTCAACACCATGACCCGGGTGTGAGTGCGGGCACCCCTGGTTGCTGTGTGAACCCACGGGGTGTGAAGGCCCAGACACCCCTTCAGTGCTTATGAAGCAGGTGAGGCAGGCACCTTCGTCCCGCAGGCCCGGGGTGCAGGGCATGCACTTGTCCAGCATGACCCAGGGTGTGAGCCCATTTTAGCTAGTGACATGTCCCGGGATGTGAGGCCAGGATCCCTCCAGCACCTGACCCAGGTGTGAGGGCCAGGCACGCCAGTGCCATGAACAGGGGGTGTAGAGGCGGGCACCCTTTCAGTGCCATGAAAATTAGCCGGGCTGACTGCTCAGTGCCCTCAAGCAGGGTGTGAAGGCCGGGCACTCCTACAGTGCTGTGAAGAGCAGGGTGTGAGGGCAGGTGCCCTTCCCTGGCCAGGTGTGAGGCCAGGCGCCCCTTCACGCCGACTCGGGGTGTGTGAGACAGGCTGCTCCGGCTGCTGGGTGTGAAAGCAGGCACCCCATCAGTGCCTTGAACTGGGGGTAGGGCCGGGCTCCGGCTAAGTGCCGACTGGGTGTGAGGGCCAAGAACTTTCGTGACCTGACCCAGGGTGTGAACCAGGCACCTTTGCATGAGCTCGGGTGTGAGGCCAGGCTTGCCCGGGGTGTGAGGGAGCGGGCACCCCTTCCTGCTGGGGTGCCGAGGGCCGGGGTGTGAAAGGCCGGGCACCCTTCAGCACCAGCAGGGGTGGGCAGTGCTGAACAGGTGTGCCGGGCACCCATCCTGACCGGGGTGTGGGCACCCTCAACACCATGACCAGGGTGTGGCGGGCACCCCTCAGCCATGAGCCGTGGGTGTGAGTGCTGGGCGCCTTGTTCTGCATGAACCCGGGGTGTGAGGCCGGGGCACCCCTTTCAGTGCCATGGGGAAGCAGGGGTGTGAGCCATGCACCCCTACAGTGCTGTGGGCCAGGGGTGTGAGGGCCGGGCACCCCTCCGCCTCATGACCCGGAGTGTGAGTGCAGGCACACAGTGCTGTGAACCGGGGTGTGAAGGCCAGGCACCCCTTCAGTGCCATGAAGGCGGGGTGTGAGGGCGGGCACTGGGTCCATGACCCGGGTGTGAGGGCCGTGTGCCCTTATTGACATGACCCAGGGTGAGGCCCGGCACCCCTTTAGTGACGTGTCCCGGGATGTGGGGCCGGGGATCCCTCCAGCACCATGACCCGGGTGTGAGGCCGGGCACCTTCCAGTGCCATGAACAGGGTGTGAGGATGGAGCACCCTTTCAGTGCCATGAGGTGAGGCCAGGCACACTTTCCGTGCCCTCAAGCAGGGTGTGAAGGCCGGGCACTCCTACAGTGCTGTGAACCCGGAGTGTGAGGGCCAGGTACCCCTGCATGACCCAGGGGTGTGAGGGCCGGACGCCCCTTCACATGACTCAGGGTGTGAGCCAGGCACCCCTTCAGCACATGACTCCGGGGTGTGAGCAGGCACCATCAGTGCCTTGAACCGGGGAGTGAGGGCCGGGCTTATTCAGTACCGCGGCCAGGTGTGAGGGCCAGGCACCCCATCGTGCCATGAACCGGGGTGTGAGGGCAGGCACCAGTGACATGACCAGGGGTGTGAGGTGGGCACCTTCAACACCATGACTCCGGTGAGGGCCAGGCACCCCTTCTGCGACATTACCCGGGGTGTGAGGCCAGGGGCACCCCTTCACATAATCCCACAGGGGTGTGAGGCCAGGCACCCTTCACATGACCCAGGGTGTGAGGCCAGGCACCCTTCAACGCACCATGAAACAGGGTGTGAGCCCGGGCACCCCAGTGCTTTGAACCGGGTGTGAGCCGGGCACCCATCCTGACCCGGGGTGTGAGGGCCGGGCACCTCTAGCACCATGACCCGGGGTGTGAAGGCCGGGCACCCCATAAAATATATGAACCGTGGTGTGAGTGCCGGGCACCCCTTCAGTGCCATAGACAGGGGTGTGAGGGCCGGGCACCCTTTCAGTGCCTGAAACAGGGTGTGAAGGCCGGGCACTACAGTGCTGTGAAGCAGTGTGTGAGGCCAGGCACCTTCACATGACCGGGGTGTGAGGCTGGGCACCCCTTCAGCACCATGACTCCGGGGGGTGTGAGGGCCGGGCACCCTCCAGCACCATGGCCCAGGGGTGTAGGCACAGGCACCCCTTGAGCCCTGACCCAGAAGGTGTGAGGCCAGGCACCCCTCAGCACCATGGCCCGGGGTGTGAGGGGCCGGACACCAATTCAGTGACATGACCCGGGGTGTGAGGCTGGGCATCCCTTTTGTGACATGACATGGGGTGTATGTGGGCCGGGCACGCACCTGGTGTATCCAGGGTGTGAGGGCCAGGCACCTTCCACATGACCCGGGGAGTGTCAGGGCCGGGCACCCCATAAGTGCCATGAACCGTGGTGTGAGGCTGGGCACCCCTTCAGTGCCATGAAGCAGGGGTGTGGTGGGGCACCCTACAGTGTGCCAGACCGGGGAGTACTGAGGGCAGGCTTGCTTCCATGACCCAGGGTGTGGGGCTGGGCACCCCTTCCGTGCCCTGACCCAGGAGTGTGAGGCCAGGCACCCCTCCAGCACCATGTTGGTGTGAGGGCCGGACACCAGATTCAGTGACATGACACAGGGGTGTGAGGCTGGGCATCCTTTAGTGACATGACATGGGGTGTGGGCGGGCACCCTTTCAGTGTTTATATCCCGGGGTGTGAGGGCCGGGCACCCTTTCAGTGCCATGGGCAGGTGTGTGAAGGCTGGGCACCCCTACAGTGCTCATGAGTCAGGTGTGAGGACGGGCATCCCTTCAGCACCATGACCCGGGTGTTGGGGCTTGGCTCATTCAGTGCCCCATGAATCGGGGGTGTGAGGCCTTGCTCGATTTCAGTGGCATGAATCGGTGTGAGGGCCAGGCACCCCTTCAGTTACATGACCCAGTGTGACGGCCAGTCACCTCCAGCACCATGCCCTGGGTTTTGAGGCCAGGCACCCCTTTAGTGCCATGAACCTGGGTGTGAGGGCCAGTCCACTCAGCTTCAGTGGAAGATGGCCAGGGGTGTGAGGACCAGGCACCCTGTAGTGCCATGAACCTGGGTGCAGGCCAGTACCCCTCAGCACCATGACCGGGGTCACGGGCGGGCACCCTCCAGCACCATGGCTCAAAGGTGTGAGACTGACACATTCAGTGACATGACCGGAGGGTGGGGACTGTGCAGGCCTCCTTCCAGTGCCATGAACCTGGGTGTGAGGGCCGGTCACTCCTTCCAGTGACATGACCCGGGGTGTGAGGGCCGGGCACCCCTTCAGTGCCAGACCTGGGTGCTAAGGCCATGCCTCCAGCACCATGACCCGGAGTGTGAGGCCGTGCACCCCTTCCAGTGCCATGAATCAGGGGTGTGACAGCGGGCACCTTCGTGAACATGACCCGGGGTGTGAGGGCAGCACCCTCAATGCCATGAAGCAGGGGTGTGAAGGCCAGGGGACCCCGAGGTGCTGTGAACAGGGGTGTGACGGGCCTGTCAATGACATGACCCGGGGTGTGTGGGCCGGGCACCCTTTCAGTGCCACTTAGACCTGGGTGTGAGGGCCGGTCACAACTTCAGTAGCATGACCAGGGAGTGTGAGGCCGGGCACCCCTTTAGGGACATGACTCCAGGTGGGAGGTCAGGCACCTCAAGCACCATGACCCAGGTGTGAGGCCAGGTTGCCCCTTCAGTGCCATAAACCGGGGTGTGAGGCCCGGGCGCACACCAAATGCCATGAAACTGGGTGTGAGTGCAAGAACTTGCTTTAGGCACACATAGACTACTGGGTGAGGCCAGTCCCTCCTTCAGTGACATGACCCGGTGTGAGGGCAGGGAACCCCTTCTGCAGGCCCAGGTGTGACAGCCAAGCACCTTCAGTGACAGACCCGGGTGTGAGGGCCGGAGTGCCCTCAGCACCATGCCCGGGGTGTGAGGGGCCAGGCACCCCTTGCGATGCCATGAACCTGGGTGTGAGGCCAGTCCTCCTTCAGTGACATGACCCAGGGGTGTCAGGGCAGGGGGACCTCTCAGCACCATGACCCGGAGTGTGAGGGCCGACGCCTTCAGTGACATGACCAGGGTGTGAGGGGCCAGGCTGCCCTTTGGTGGCTGACCCAGGGGTGTGAGGGCCTGGGGATCCCTCAGCACCATGACCCCGGAGTGTGAAACCAGAGTACCCCTTCAGTGCTGAACAGGTTGTGAGGCTGACACTTCAAGTGCCATGAAAGGGTGTGAAAAGCCAGGCACCCTAGTGTGACCCAGGGTGTCAGCCATGCACCCCTACTGATGCTGTCAGGCAGGGAATGTGAGGGCCGAGCACCCTTCACATGATCAGGGGTGTGAGGGCGGGCACCCTCCAAGCCATGACCCGGGTGGCGGTGCAGTGCCCCCATTCTGCTGAGCCGGGGTGTGAGGGCCTTATGCCCTTATTGACATGACCCGGGGTGAGGCCCAGCACCCCTTCGGCATGGGATGTCTTGAGGGCAGGGGATCCCTCCAGCACCATGACCAGGTGTGGGAGCCGGGCACCCCTATAGTCTGAACCGGGGTGTAGGGCAGGAACACCCCTTCAGCACCATGACTCGGGGTGTGAGGCCAGGCACCCCTTCAGTGCCCTGAAGCAGGGTGTGAAAGGCCGGGTATCCTAGTGCTGTGAACCGGGTGTGAGGCCAGGTGCCCTTCATGGCCAGGTGTGGGGCGCCCCTTACATGACCCAGGGGTGTGAGGGCCAGGCACTGGCCTGGCTCAGGTGTGATGGCAGGCCCCCATCAGTGCCTTGAACCAGGGGTAGAGGCCAGGCTCATTCAGTGCCTGTTGGGGTGAGGCCCGGCACCCCATCAGTGCATGAACCGGGTGAGGCCGGGTGTGAGGCCAGGCACCCCTTCAACACCATAATCAGGGAACCATGAGGGCCGGGCACCCATCAGTGCCTCAGCAGGGTGTGGGGCCGGGCACCCTCCCCAGGGTGTGAGGCCGGCCCAGGGTGTGAGGCAGGCACTTCAACACACCATGAAACAGGGGTGTGATTGCCGGGCACCCATGCATCTGACCAGGGTGGGCCAGGCACTTGCCATGACCCAGGGTGTCGGGCCGGGCACTGCATGACAAAAGGTGTGGGCTGGGGCACCCTTCAGTGCTGGCTCAGGGGTGTGAGGCCAGTTTGCAGATTCCGATGAAATGACTCAGGGTGTGACGGCTCCCCTTCAGTGGCTGACCTGGGGTGTGAGGGCTGGCATCACTTTGGTGACACCAGGGGTGTGAGGCCAGGCAACCTTTCAGTGAACATGTCGGGGTGTGAGGGCCCGAGCACCCACCAGTGCCATGAAACAGGATGTGAAGGCAGGCACCCCTACAGTGCCATAGATGGTGGACCGGGCACGCCATGGCGTGGTGTGAGGCCTGGCTGGTTTCAAAGTCATGAATCAGGTTGTTGGGGCCCAGGTACCCCATCAACACCATGACCCAGGGTGCTGAGGGCCCGCGCACCGCTGGTGTCAGGCAGGGTTGAATGGCCTTCAGTGCTGTAAAACAGGGTGTGAGGCCGGGCACCCCGCAGTGCTGCGAACGGGGTGTGGCGGGCAGGCACCTTCTGGCGTGGGTGTGAGGGCCTGGCTCGATTTCAGTGCCATGAATCGGGTTGTTGGGATGGGTACTATCGCTGCCAGGGGTGTATGGGCACCCTCCGCACCATGGCCCAGGGTGTGAGGCGGACACTCATTCTGGTGACCTGTTGAGGTGGCCAGGCACATCAGTGCCCTTGAGGAGTGAGGCGGGCTCCCTTCAGTGCCATGACCGGGGTTTTGGGCCGGGCACCTTCAGTGACATGGGCCGGGGTGTGAGGGCCAGGCACCTCATGACCCCGGTGTGAGGCCAGGCACCCCTTGACCCGGTGAGGCCAGGCACCTCCTTGCCATGGGCCGGGGAGTGAGGGCCAGCGCTCCCCTTCAGTCTCTGACCTGGGGTTTGAGGCCCGGGCACCCTTTCAGTGATATGACACGGGGTGGAGGGGCTGGGCACCCCTAAGTGCTATGAAACCGGGTGAGGAGTGCTGGCACCCATACAGTGCTTTGAACCAGGGTTTATGGTCGGGCACCTTTCACATGACCTGCAAGTCAGGGCTGGCACCACTAGCAATTCATGAATGGGAGTGAGGGCCGGGCACCCCATCAGTGCCATGAACCGGGGAGTGAGGGCCGCGCTCCCCTTCAGTGCCATGACCCGGGGTTTGAGGCCCGGGCACCCTTTCAGTGATATGACACGGGGTGTGAGGGCCGGGCACCCCTTAAGTGCCATGAAACCGGGTGAGAGTGCCGGGCACCCATACAGTGCTTTGAACCAGGGTTTGAGGGTCGGGCACCCCTTCACATGACTCGGGGTGTCAGGGCCGGGCACCCCTCTAGCACCATGACCTGGGGTGTAAGGGGCGGGCACCCCATCAGTGCCATGAACCGTGATGAGAGGGCCGGCACCCCTTCAGTGCCATGACCCGGGGTTTGAGGCCCGGGCACCCTTTCAGTGATATGACACGGGGTGTGAGGGCCGGGCACCCCTTAAGTGCCATGAAACCGGGTGAGAGTGCCGGGCACCCATACAGTGTTTTGAACCAGGGTTTGAGGTTCGGGCACCCCTTCACATGACCCGGGGTGTCAGGGCCGGGCACCCCTCTAGCACCATGACCTGGGGTGTAAGGGGCGGGCACCCCATCAGTGCCATGAACCGTGATGAGAGGGCCGGCACCCCTTCAGTGCCATGAAACGGGGTGTGAGGGCAGGGCACCCCTACAGTGTTATGAACCGGGGTGTGAGGGCCGGGCAACCCTTCACATGACCCGGGGTGTAAGGGCTGGGCACCCCTTCAGTGCCCTGTCCCGGGGTATGAGGGCCGGGCACCGCTCCAGCACCATGGCTCGTGGTCTGAGGGCAGGGCACCCATTCAGTGTCATGACCCGGGGTGTGACGGCCGGGCACCCCTTCAGTGACATGACCCGGGGTGTGAGGGCCGACCACCCCTCCAACCCCATGACCCGGAGTGTGAGGGCCGGGCACCTTTCAGTGCCATGAAACGGGGTGAAGGCCGGGCGCCTGACAGTGCTCTGAACCGGAGTGTGAGCGCCAGGCACTTATCACATGACACCCCGGGGTGTGAGGGCCGGGCACCCTTCCAGCACCATGACTGGGGTGTGAGGTGGTCGGCACTTGTATCAAAGCCATGAACTGGTGTGAGGCCGGGCACCCCTTCACAGTGACATGACCTGGGGAGTGAGGCCCGGGCACCCATTTAATGAGACATGACCTGGGTGAGGGCCGGGACCCCTCCAGCACCATGACCCGGAGTGTGAGGGCCGGGCACCCCCTTCAGTGCCATGAACACGGGTGTGAGGGCCGGGTACCCCTTCAGTGCCATGAACCGGGGTGTGAGGGCCGGGCACCCTTTCAGTGCCCTGAAACGGGGTGTGAAGGCCGGGCACCCCTACAGTGCTGTGAAACAGGGTGTGAGGGCCGGGCACCCCTTCACAGTACCCGGGGTGTGTTGCCCGGGCACCCCTTCAAATGACCCGGGGTGTGAGGGCCGGGCACCCCTTCAAATGACCCGGGGTGTGAGGGCCGGGCACCCCTTCAGCACCATGACTCGGGGTGTGAGGGCCGGGCACCCCTTCACAGGACCCGTGGTGTCAGGGCCGAGCACCTCTCCAGCACCATGACCCGGGGTGTGAAGGCCGGGCACCCCATAAGTGCCATGAACCGTTGTGTGAGGGCCGGGCACCCCTTCAGTGCCATGAACCGGGGTGTGAGGGCCGGGCACCCTTTCAGTGCCCTGAAACGGGGTGTGAAGGCCGGGCACCCCTACAGTGCTGTGAACCAGGGTGTGAGGGCCGGGCACCCCTTCACATGACCCGGGCTGTGAGGGCCGGGCACCATTTCAAATGACCCGGGATGTGAGGGCCGGGCACCCCTTCAGCACCATGACTCGGGGTGTGAGGGCCGGGCACCCCTTCACAGGACCCGGGGTGTCAGGGCCGGGCACCCCTCCAGCATCATGACCCGGGGTGTGAAGGCCGGGCACATAAGTGCCATGAACCGGGGTGTGAGGGCCGGGCACCCCTTCAGTGCCATGAAACTGGGTGTGAGGGCAGGGCACCCCTACAGTGATATGAACCGGGGTCTGAGGGCCGGGTACCCCTTCACATCTGGAGTGTAGGTCTGGGCACCCTTCAGTGCCCTGTCCCGGGGTGTGAGGCCGGGCACCCTCCAGCACCATGGCCGGGGTGTGAGGGCCGGACACCAATTCATTGACATGACCGTGTGAGGGCTGGGCATCCCTTTAGTGACATGACACGGTGTGTGGGCCGGGCACCCTTTCAGTGATTTATCCCAGGGTGTGAGGGCCAGGCACCCTTTCAGTGCCATGAAACAGGGTGTGAAGGCTGGGCACCCCTAGTGCAGGAGTCGGAGTCTGAGGACTGGGCATCCTTCAGCACCATGACCCGTGTTGGGGCTTGGCTGATTTCAGTGCCATGAATTGGGGTGTGAGGGCCTGGCTGATTTCAGTGGCATGAATCGGGGTGTGAGGGCCGGGGACCCCTTCAGTGCCATGAACAGGGGTGTGAGGGCCGGGCACCCTTTCAGTGCCATGAAACGGGTGAAAGCCGGCACCCTACAGTGCTGTGACCCGGGTGTGAATGCCGGGCACCCCTTCACATGACCTGGGGTGTGAGGGCCGGGCGCCCCATCAGTGCCTATGAACCGGGAGGAGGTCCGTGCTCCCTTTAGTGCCATGACTGGGGTTGAGGCCCGGCACCCTTTCAGTGATATGACACGGGGTGTGAGGCCGGCACCCCTATGCCATGAAACCGGGTGAGATGCACCCATACAGTGCTTGAACCAGGTGTGAGGGTCGGGCACCCCTTCACATGACCCGGGTGTCAGGTCCGGCACCCCTCAGCACCATGACCTGGGGTGGAGTGGAGGGCACCCCATCGGTGCCATGAACCGTGATGAGAGGGCTGGGCACCCCTTCAGTGCCATGAAACGGGGTGAGGGCAGGGCACCTACAGTGTTATGAACCGGGGTGAGGGCGGCACCCTTCACATGACCTGGGGTGTAAGGGCTGGGCACCCTTCAGTGCCCTGTCTTTATGAGGGCGGGCACCCCTCCAACACCATGGCTCCGGTCTGAGGGCAGGGCACCCATTCAGTGACATGACCCAGAGTGTGACGCACGGGCACCCCAGTGCCATGAACACGGGTGAGGGGCTGGGCACCCTTCAGTGCCATGAACTGGGGTGTGAGGGCTGGCACCTTTCAGTGCCCTGAAACGGGGTGTGAAGGCCGGGCACCCCTACAGTGATGTGAACCAGGGTGAGGGCCGGGCACCACTACAGTACCTGGGTGTGAGAGCCGGGCATCCTTCAAATGACCTGGGGTGTGGGGGCTGGGCACCCCTTCAGCATCATGACTGGGGTGTGAGGGTCGGCACCCCTTCACAGGACCTGGAGTGTCGGCTGCACCTCCAGCACCATGACCGGGGTGTGAAGGCTGGGCACCCATAAGTGCCATGAACTGTGGTGTGAGGGCTGGGCACCCCTTCAGTGCCATGAACCGGGGTGTGAGGGCTGGGAACCCTTTCAGTGCCCTGGAAACGGGGTGTGAAGGCCGGGCACCCCTACAGTGCTGTGAACCAGGGTATGAGGGCGGGGCACCCTTCACATGACCCGGGGTGTGAGGGCCGGGCACCTTCAAATGACCTGGGTGTGAGAGGCCGGGCACCCTTCAGCACCATGACTCTGGGTGGAGGCCGGGCACCCTTCACATGACCCGGGGTGTCAGGGGCTGGAACCCCTCCAGCACCATGACCCAGGGTGTGAAGGCTGGGCACCCCATAAGTGCCATGAACCGTGGTGTGGGGGGTGGGCACCCTGTGCCATGGAACGTGTGAGGGCAGGGCACCCTACAGTGTTATGAACCGGGGTGTGAGGGCCGGGCACCCCTTCACATGACCTGGGTGGAGGGCTGGCAGCCAGTGCCCTGACACGGGGTGTGAGGGCCGGACACCAATTCAGTGACATGACCCGGGGTGTGAGGGCTGGGCATCCCTTTAGTGACATGACACGGGGTGTGTGGGCCGGGCACCCTTTCAGTTACATATCCCGGGGTGTGAGGGCCGGGCACCCTTTCAGTGCCATGAAACTTTGTGTGAAGGCTGGGCACCCCTACAGTGCCATGAGTCGGAGTGTGAGGACCGGGCATCCCTGCAGCACCATGACCCCGGGTGTTGGGGCTTGGCTCGATTTCAGTGCCATGAATCGGGGTGTGAGGGCCTGGCTCGATTTCAGTGGCATGAATCGGGGTGTGAGGGCCGGGCACCCCTTCAGTTACATGACCCGGGGTGTGACGGCCGCTCACCCCTCCAGCACCATGCCCCTGGGTGTGAGGGCCGGGCAACCCTTAAGTGCCATGAAACGGGGTGTGAGTGCCGGGCACCCTTACAGTGCTCTGAACCAGGGTGTGAGGGCCGGGCACCCCTTCACATGACCCGGGGTGTGAGGGCCGGGCACCCCATCAGTGCCATGAACCGGGGAGTGAGGTCCGTGCTCCCCTTCAGTGCCATGACCCGGGGTTTGAGGCCCGGGCACCCTTTCAGTGATATGACACGGGGTGTGAGGGCCGGGCACCCCTTAAGTGCCATGAAACCGGGTGAGAGTGCCGGGCACCCATCCAGTGCTTTGAACCAGGGTGTGAGGGTCGGGCACCCCTTCACATGACCCGGGGTGTCAGGGCCGGGCACCCCTCTAGCACCATGACCTGGGGTGTAAGTGGCGGGCACCCCATCAGTGCCATGAACCGTGATGAGAGGGCCGGGCACCCCTTCACATGACCCGGGGTGTAAGGGCTGGGCACCCCTTCAGTGCCCTGTCCCGGGGTATGAGGGCCGGGCACCCCTCCAGCGCCATGGCTCGGGGTCTGAGGGCAGGGCACCCATTCAGTGACATGACCCGGGGTGTGACGGCCGGGCACCCCTTCAGTGACATGACCCGGGGTGTGAGGGCCGGGTACCCCTCCAGCACCATGCTCCGGGGTGTGAGGGCCGAGCACCCCTCCAGCACCATGACCCGGAGTGTGAGGGCCGGGCACCCTTTCAGTGCCATGAAACGGGGTGTGAAGGCCGGGTACCCCTACAGTGCTTTGAACCGGAGTGTGAGCGCCGGGCACCCCATCACATGACCCGGGGTGTGAAGGCCGGGCACCCCTTCAGCACCATGACTCGGGGTGTGAGGGCCGGGCACCCCATCAAAGCCATGAACCGGGGTGTGACGGCCGGGCACCCGTTCAGTGACATGACCTGGGAGGAGGGCTGGCACCCCTTTAGTGACATGACCCCGGGGTGTGAGGGCCGGGGACCCTCCAGAACCACATGACCCGGAGGTGAGGGCGGGCACCCCTTCAGTGCCAAGTGAACACGGGTGAGGGCCGGGCACCCTTTCAGTGCCATGAACCGGGGTGTGAGGGCCGGGCACCCTTTCAGTGCCCTGAAACGGGGTGTGAAGGCCGAGCACCCCGACAGTGCTATGAACCAGGGTGTGAGGGCCGGGCACCCCTTCACATGACCCGGGGTGTGAGGGCCGGGCACCCCTTCAAATGACCCGGGGTGTGAGGGCCGGGTATCCCTTCAGCACCATGACTCGGGGTGTGAGGGCCGGGCACCCCTTCACATGACCCGGGGTGTCAGGGCCGGGCACCCCTCCAGCACCATGACCCGGCGTGTGAAGGCCGTGCACCCCATAAGTGCCATGAACCGTGGTGTGAGGGCCGGGCATCCCTTCAGTGCCATGAAACGGTGTGTGAGGGCAGGGCACCCCTACAGTGTTATGAACCGGGGTGTGAGGGCCGGGCACCCCTTCACATGACCCGGGGTGTAAGGGCTGGGCACCCTTCAGTGCCCTGACCCGGGGTGTGAGGGCCGGGCACCCCTCCAGCACCATGGCCCGGGGTGTGAGGGCCGGACACAAATTCAGTGCCATGACCGGGGTTTGAGGCCCGGGCACCCTTTTCAGTGATATGACACGGGGTGTGAGGGCTGGCACCCCTTAGTGCCAGAAACTGGGTGAGAGTGCCAGGCACCCATACATGCTTGGGCAGGGTTTGAGGGTCGGGCCCCCTTCACATGACCCTGCCGGGCACCCCTCTAGCACCATGACCTGTAAGTGGGGCGGGCACCCCATCAGTGCCATGAACCGTGATGAGAGGGCTGCACCCTTCAGTGCCAATGACCTGGGGTTTGAGGCCCGGGCACCCTTTCAGTGATATGACACGGGGGTGTGAGGGCCGGGCACCCATACAGTGTTTGTACCAGGGTTTGAGGTTCAGGCACCCCTTCACACACCCGGGGGCAGGCCGGCACCCCTATCACCATGAATGGGGTTTAAGGGCGGGCACCCCATCAGTGCCATGAACCGTGATGAGGGCTGGCACCCCTTCAGTGCCAAGGAACCGGGGTGTGAGGGCAGGGCACCCCTACAGTATGAACTGGGGTGTGAGGGCCGGGTACCCTTATGCCATGAAACCGGGTGAGAGTGCCGGGCACCCATACAGTGCTTTGAACCAGGGTTTGAGGGTCGGGCACCCCTTCACATGACCTGTCAGGCCGGGCACCCCCTAGCACCATGACCTGGGTGTAAGGGCGGGCACCCCATCAGTGCCATGAACCGTGATGAGAGGCCGGCACCTTCAGTGCCATGACCTGGGGTTTGGGCCCGGGCACCCTTTCAGTGATATGACACGGGGTGAGGCCGGGCACCCATACAGTGATTGTACCAGGGTTGAGGTTCGGGCACTTCCACATGACCCGGGGTGTCAGGGCCGGGCACCCTCTAGCACCATGACCTGGGGGTAAGGGGCGGGCACCCCATCAGTGCCATGAACCGTGAGAGGGCCGGCACCCTTCAGTGCCATGAACCGGGGTGAGGGGCTGGGCACTTTCAGTGCCCTGAAACGGGGTGTGAAGGCCGGGCAGCCCTACAGTGCTGTGAACCAGGGTGTGAGGGGCGGGCACCCCCTTCTCACACTACCTGGGGTGTGAGGGCTGGCACCCCTTCCAATGAC
The DNA here is from genome assembly GCF_018991925.1 of Homarus americanus. NCBI lineage: Eukaryota > Metazoa > Arthropoda > Malacostraca > Decapoda > Nephropidae > Homarus > Homarus americanus. The sequence continues at coordinate 133,747 of NW_024753381.1, forward strand.
CCGGGTGAGGGGCTGGCACCCTTCAGCACCATGACTCGGGGTGTGAGGGCCGGGCACCCTTCACAGGACCCGGGGTGTCAGGGCTGGCACCCCTCCAGCACCATGACCAGGGGTGTGAAGGCGGGCACCCCATAAGTGCCATGAACCGTGTGTGAGGGCCGGATACCCCCAGTGCCATGAACCGGGGTGTGAGGGCTGGGCACCCTTTCAGTGCCTGGAAACGGGTGAAGTCCGCACCCTACAGTGCTGTGAACCAGGGTGTGAGGGCCGGGCACCCCTTCACATGACCCGGGGTGTGAGGGCCGGGCACCCTTCAAATGACCCAGGGTGTGAGGGCTGGGCACCCTTCAGCACCATGACTCTGGGGTGGAGGGCCTGGCACCCTTCACATGACCCGGGGTGTCAGGCTGGCACCCTCCAGCACCATGACCCGGCGTGTGAAGGCCGTGCACCCCATAAGTGCCATGAACCGTGGTGTGAGGGCCGGGCATCCCTTCAGTGCCATGAAACGGTGTGTGAGGGCAGGGCACCCTCACAGTGTTATGAACTGGGTGTGAGGGCCGGGCACCTTCACATAACCCGGGTGTAAGGGCTGGGCACCCTTCAGTGCCCTGACCTGGGTGTGGAAGGCCGGGCACCCTCCAGCATCATGGCCCGGGGTGAGGGCCGGACACACCAATTCAGTGACATGACCCGGGTGTGAGGGCTGGGCATCCCTTTAGTGACATGGGTGTGAGGGCCGGGTACCCCATAAGTGCCATGAACCGGGGTGTGAGGGCCGGCACCCCATAAGTGAATGGGGTGTGAGTGCAGGGCACCCCTTCAGTGCCATGAAACGGGTGTGAGGGCAGGGCACCTACAGTGTTATGAACCGGGGTGTGAGGGCTGCACCCCTTTACATGACCTGGGGTAAGGGCTGGGCACCCCTTCAGTGCCCTGTCCGGTGTAGGAGGGCCGGGCACCCCTCCAGCACCATGGCTCGGGGTCTGAGGCAGGGCACCCATTCAGTGACATGACCCGGGGTGACGGCTGGGCACTTCTTCAGTGACATGACCTGGGTGTGAGGGCTGGCACCCTCCAGCACCATGCCCCGGGGTGTGTGTGAGGTGCCGACACCCTCCAGCAATTACACCCGGGAGTGTGAGGGCTGGGCACCCTTTCAGTGCCATGAAACGGGGTGTGAAGGCTGGCACTTGCCAGTGCTTGAACGAGGGGGAGTGCTGGGCACCCCATCACATGACCCGGGTGAAGGCTGGCACCCTTCAGCACCATGACTCTGGGGTGAGGGCTGGCACCCCATCAAAGCCATGAACTGGGTGGTGACGCCGGGCACCTCAGGACATGACCCGGGAGTGAGGTCTGGGCACCCCTTTTTAGTGATGGCGACCGGGTGTGAGGGCTGGGGACCCTCCAGCACCACACCTGGAGGGAGGGCTGGCACCCCTTCAGTGCCAAGGCGAACACGGCGTGAGGGCTGCACCCCAGTGCTGTTGAACCGCGGGGTGTGAGGGCCACACCCTTTCAGTGCCCTGAAACGGGGTGTGAAGGCCAAGCACCCCTTTACAGTGCTGTGAACCAGGGGGTGAGGGCCGGGCACCCCTTCAGTACCTGGGTGAGGGCTGGGCACCCCTTCAAATGACACGGGTGTGAGGCTGCCCTTCACCATGACTGGGTGTGAGGGGCCGGGCACCCCTTCACAGGACCTGCAACAGGGGCCGGGCACCTCTGGCACCATGACCTGGGGTGAAGGCACCCTATGGCGCTTAAGTGAAACCGTGGTGTGTGAGGGGCCGGGCACCCTTTCTGTGCTGGCGAACCGGGGTGTAGTGGCCGGGCACCCTTTCAGGGCTTGAACGGGTGTGAAGGTTGGGCACCCCACAGAAAAGTTGTGAACCAGGGTGTGAGGCTGCCACCCTTCAGCGACCTGGGGAGGCCGGGCATCCCTTCAGCACTATGACTCGGGGTGTGAGGGGCTGGCACCACATGACCCGGGGAAACAGGGGCTGGCACCCTCCAGCACTACACCCGGGGTGAAGGCCGTGCACCCAGGCGGGCGCAAGTGAACTGTGCAGGCTGCACCTTCAGTGCTATGAAACGTGTGTGTGGAGGGTGAAACCCACAGTGTTACAGGAACTGTGGAGGGCTGGCACCCCTTCACATGACCCCTGGGGTGTAAGGGAAGCTGGCACCCTTCAGTGCCCTGACCTGGGGTGGGGTGTGAGCTTATCCCCTCCAGCACCATGGCCCGGGGTGTGAGGGCTGGACACCAACCAGTGACATGACCCGTGTGAGGGCTGGGCATCCCTTAGTGACATGTATTATGGGGTGTGGGGCTGGGCACCCAGTGACATATCCTGGTGTGAGGGCCAAACCAGCTATGAAACAGGGTGTGAGGCTGGCACCTTCACAGCGACCCAGGAGGGCTAAAATCACATGTGGACCCGGGGGTGTGATGTCAGCACCCCTTCAGTGACATGACCCGTGTGAAAGGGCACCACTGCTATGAACCTGTGAGGGCTGGTCACACTCACAGTACATAAGCCGGCGCAGGGCTGGCACCCTTTAGGGGACATGACTCGTGGAGGGTTGGCACCTCCAGCACCATGACCCGAGGTGAGGGCTGGGCACCCCATCAGTGCAGCAAACCTGGGTAAGAGGCCTGGCACCCCATAGTGCCATGAAACGGGGTGGGAGTGCAGGACACCCCTTAAACATAACCTGCTTTGAGCGTCACTCCTTCACAGTGACACCCGGTGTGAGGGCTGGGCACCCTTCAGTGCTATGACCTGTGATTTGCCACACCCCTTCAGTGACAAGACCCGGGTGTGAGGCCGCACCCTTTAGTGCTGGGCGAACCAGGGTGTGAGGCCTGTCACCTTCCAGTGACATGGACCTGGGTGTGTGAGGGCCGGGCACCCCTTCAGTGCTATGAACCGGGTGTGAGGGGGACCCCCAGCACCATGACCCGGAGTGAGGGCTGGCACTCCCTTCAGTGACATGACCCGGGGTGGAGGGAAGGCACCCTTTAGTGACATGACCTGGGCTAGAGGGCCGGGAGTCCCAGCACCATGACCTGGAGGAGTCGCACCCTTCAGTGCCATGAACAGGAGGTGAGGCTGGCACCCTTTCAGAAAGCGCGAAACGGGGGTGTGTGCCACCCCTTCATATGACCTGGGTGAGGGCTGGCCTCCAGCACCATGACCCGGAGTGTGAGGGCCGGGCACCCCTTCAGTGCCATGAACTGGGGTGAGGGCTGGGCATATCTTCAATGACATGAACTGGGTGTGAGGGCTGGGCACCCTTTCAGTGCCATGAAACGGTGAAGGCCATGCACCCTACAGTGCTGTGGAACTGGATGTGAGGGCCGGGCACTTTCACATGATCCGGGGTGTGGGGAGGCTGGGCACCCTCCAACACCATGGACCTGGAGTGTGAGGCTGGGCACTTACAGTGCTGGGAACCGTGGAGGGCCGGGCACCCCTTCATGCCATGAAGCGGGGTGTGAGGGCCGGCACCCCTTTAGGGTCCATGACCTGGGGTTGTGAGGGCTGTACCTTATTGACATGACCCGGGTGTAGGGCTGGGCACCTTCACAGGACCCGGGTGAGGGCTGGCACCTTCAGCACCATGACTCGTGTGAGGGTTGCTACCCCTTCACATGACCCAAAACAGGGCTGGGCACCTCCAGCACCATGACCCGGGTGTGAAGGCCGGGCACCCCATATGCCAAGTGAACCGGTGGAGGGCCGGGCACCCTTTCAAAGGCGAAACGGGGTGGAGGGCAGGGCACCCCTGCAGGCAGGAACTGTGAGGCTGGGCACCCTTCACGGACCCGTTGGGTGGCTGGGCGCACCCCCTTCAGTCCCCTGGACCTGGGGTAAAGAGGGCCGGGCACCCCTCCAGCACATGGCCCAGGGGTGTGAGGGCCGGACACCAATTCAGTGACATGACCTGGGCCTGTGAGGGCTGGGCATCCCTTTAGTGACATGACACGGGGTGTGTGGGGCCGGGCACCCTTTCAGTGACATATCCTGGGTGTGGAGGGTCAGCAGCACCTTTCAGTGCCAAGGAAACAGGTGTGAAGGCTGGGCACCCCTTAAGTGACATGAAATGGGTGTGAGGCTGGCACCCTTACAGTGCTGGGTGAACCAGGGTGAGGGCTGGCACCCTTCACATGACCTGTGTGAGGGCTGGGCACCCCTTCACATGAGCCGGGGAGTGAGGGCCGGCACCCCTTCAGCAGCATGACTGGGTGAGGGCTGGGCACCCCATCAGTGCTATGAACTGGGGAGTGAGGGCTGTGCTCCCTTCAGTTATGACCTGGGTTGAGGCCCGGGCACCTTTCAGTGATATGACACTGGGTGAGGGCCGGGCACCCTTATGCCATGCAGAAACAGGGTGAGAGTGCTGGGCACCCATACAGTGCTTTGAACCAGGGTGTGTGAGAGTCGGGCACCTTCACATGACCCGGGTAAATAGGCTGGGCACCCCAGCACCATGACCTGGGTGTAAGGGGCGGGCACCCCTCAGTGCCATGAACTGTGATGAGAGGCTGCACCCTTCAGTGCCATGAAACGGGGTGTGAGGGCAGGGCACCCCTTCAGTGTTATGAACCGGGTGTGAGAGCCGGGCACCTCACATGACCTGGGGTGAGGGCCGGGCACCCCTTCACATGACCTGGGAGTGAGGGCCGGGCACCCCTTCAGCAGCATGACTCGGGGTGTGAGGGCCGGGCACCCCATCAGTGCCATGAACCGGGGAGTGAGGGCCGTGCCCTTCAGTGCCATGACCGGGTTTGAGGCCCGGGCACCTTTCAGTGATATGACACCGGGTGTGAGGGCCGGGCACCCTCTATGCCATGAAACGGGGTGAGAGTGCCGGGCACCCATACAGTGCTTTGAACCAGGGTGTGAGGGTCGGGCACCCTTCACATGACCTGGGTAAACAGCTGGCACCCCTCAGCACCATGACCCGGGTGTAAGGGGCGGGCACCCCATCAGTGCCATGAACCGTGATGAGGGCTGGGCACCCCTTCAGTGCCAAGAAACGGGGTGTGAGGGCAGGCACCCCTACAGTGTTATGAACCGGGGTGTGAGAGCGGGCACCCCTTCACATGACCCGGGTAAGGGCTGGGCACCCCTTCAGTGCCCTGTCCTGAGTATGAGGGTCGGGCACCCTCCAGCACCATGGCTCGGGTCTGAGGGCAGGGCACCATTCAGTGACATGACCCGGGTGTGACGGCCGGGCACCCTTCAGTGACATGACCCGGGTGTGAGGGCCGGTACCCCTCCAGCACCATGCCCCGCGGTGTGAGGGCCGAGCACCCTACAGCACCATGACCTGGATTGTGAGGGCCGGCACCCTTCAGTGCCATGAAACGGGGTGTGAAGGCCGGCACCCTACAGTCGCTTTGAACCGGAGTGTGAGCGCCGGGCACCCCATCACATGACCCGGGGTGTGAGGGCTGGCACCTTCAGCACCATGACTCGGGGTGTGAGAGCCGGGCACCCCATCGAAGCCATGAACCGGGGTGTGAGGGCCGTGCACCCTTCAGTGACATGACCCGGGGAGTGAGGTCCGGCACCCCTTTAGTGACATGACCCGGGTATGAGGGTCGGGCACCCCTTCAGCACCATGAAACGGGGTGTGAGTGCCGGGCACCCATACCTGTGGTTTGAACCAGGTGTGAGGCCGGGCACCCCTTCACATGACCCGGGGTCAGGGCCGGACACCCCTTCACATGACGGGTGTAATGCCGGGCACCCCTTCAGTGCCCTGACCCGGGTGTGAGGACCGGACACCAATTCAGTGAAATGACTCGGTGTGACGGCTGGCCCTTCAGTGACATGACCTGGGGTGGAGGGCCGGGCACACTCAGTGCTGTGAACTGGAGGTGAGGGCCGGGTACCCCTACAGTGCTGTGAACCGGAGTGTGAGGGCCGGGTACCCCTTCACATGACCCGGGGTGTGATGGCCGGGCGCCCTTCCACATGACCCGGGGTGTGAGGGCTGGCACCCTTCAGCACCATGACTGGGTGTGAGAAACCAGTGCCTTAACTGGGAGTGAGGGCCGGGCCCCATTCAGTGCCATGACCGGGGTGTGAGGGCCGGGCACCCCATCAGTGCCATGAACCGGGTGTGAGGGCCACCCTTCGAACATGACCTGGGTGTGAGTCACCCCCAATGCCATGAACCTGTGAGGCGGGCATCCCTTCAGCGAAACGGTGTGTGAGGGCAGGGCACCCCTACAGTGTTATGAACTGTGGCTGCACCCTTCACATGACCTGGGTGTAGGGGCTGGGCACCCTTCAGTGCCCTGACCCGAGAGGCCGGGCACCCTCCAGCATCATGGCTCTGTGGGCTGGACACCAATTCAGTGACATGACCTGGGGTGTGAGGGCTGGGCATCCCTTTAGTGACATGATGTGGCCGGGCACCCTTCAGTGACATATCCTGGGGTGTGAGGGCCGGGCACCCTTTCAGTGCCATGAAACAGGGTGGTGAAGGCCGGGCATCCCTTCACATGACCCGGGTGTAAGGGCTGGGCACCCCTACAGTGCTGTGAAGTGTGTGATGGCAGGCACCCCTTCAGTGACATGACCCTAAGTGTGAGGGCCGGGCACCCCTTTAGGACATGACTCGGGATGGGAGGGTCGGGCACCCTCCAGCACCATGACCCGGAGTGTGAGGGCGGGCACCCCTTCAGTGCCATAAACCGTGTGAGGGCCCGCACCCCATAAGTGCCATGAAAGGGGTGAGTGCAGGCACCCCTTCAGTGCCATGAAAGGGGTGTGAGGGCAGGGCACCCCTTACAGTGTTATGAACCGGGGTGTGAGGCTGCACCCCTTTACATGACCCGGGGTGTAAGGGCTGGGCACCCTTCAGTGCCCTGTCCTGGTGTGAGGGCCGGGCACCCCTCCAGCACCATGGCTCGGGTCTGAGGGCAGGGCACCCATTCAGTGACATGACCTGTGACGGCCGGGCACCCCTTCAGTGACATGACCGGTGAGAGGTACCCTCCAGCACCATGCCCCGGGTGTGAGGGCCGAGCACCCCTCCAGACCCGGAGTGTGAGGGCCGGGCACCCTTTCAGTGCCATGAAACGGGTGTGAAGGCCGGGCACCCTCACAGTGCTTTGAACTGGAGTGTGAGCGCCGGGCACCCCATCACATGACCCGGGTGTGAAGGCCGGGCACCTCAGCACCAATGACCGTGAGCCGGGCACCCATCAAGCCATGAACGGTGTGACGGCCGGGCACCCCTCAGTGACATGACCGGGAGTGAGGGCCGGGCACCTTTAGCATGACCCGGGGTGTGAGGGCCGGGACCCCTCCAGCACCATGACCGGAGTGTGAGGGCCGGCACCCTTCAGTGCCATGAACACGGGCGTGAGGGCCGGGCACCTTCAGTGCCATGAACTGGAGGGCCGGGCACCCTTCAGTGCCCTGAAACGGGGTGTGAAGGCCGCAAAGTCTCAGTGAACCAGAGTGTGAGGGCGGGCACCCTTCACAGTACCTGGGGTGTGAGGGCCGGCACCCTTCAAATGACACGGGGTGTGGTGGCCGGGCACCCTTCAGCACCATGACTCTGGGAGGCACCCCTCACAGGACCAAGTCAGGCCGGGCACCCTTCAAATGACAGGGGTGTGAGGGCTGGGCACCCTTCAGCACCATGACCGGGTGAAGGCCGGGCACCCCATAAGTGCCATGAACTGTGGTGAGGCCGGGCACTTTCAGTGCCATGAACCGGGGTGTGAGGGCTGGGCACCTCAGTGCCCTGGAAACGGGGTGTGAAGGCCGGGCACCCTACAGTGCTGTGGAACCAGGGTGTGAGGGCCGGGCACCTTCACATGACCCGGGGTGAGGGCAGGCACCCTTCAAATGACCCGGGGTGTGTGAGGGCCGGGCATCCCTTCAGCACCATGACTCTGGAGGGCCAGGCACCCTTCACATGACCCGGGGTGTCAGGGCCGGGCACCCCTCCAGCACCATGACCCGGGTGTGAAGGCCGTGCACCCCATATGCCATGGAACTGCACCATGGAACGTGTGAGGGCAGGGCACCCCTACAATGTTATGAACCGGGTGTGAGGCCGGGCACCCCTTCACATGACCTGGGGTGGGCACCCCTTCAGTGCCCTGACCCTGGGTGTGAGGGGCGGATCCTCCAGCACCATGGCCCGGGGTGTGAGGGCCGGAACCAATTCAGTGACATGACCCGGGTGTGAGGGCTGGGCACCCTTTAGTGACATGACATGGGGTGTGTGGGCCGGGCACCCTTTCAGTGATATCCCGGGTGAGGGCCGGGCACCCTTTCAGTGCCATGAAACAGGGTGTGAAGCCGGGCACCCCTTCACATGACCCGGGGTGTAAGGGCTGGCACCCCTACAGTGCTGTGACCCGGGTGTGATGGCCGGGCACCCTTCAGTGACATGAACCTGGGTGTGAGGGCCGGTCACACCTTCAGTGACATGACCTGAAGTGAGGGCCGGCACCCTTTAGGACATGACTGGGTGGAGGGTCGGGCACCCTCCAGCACCATGACCCGGAGGTGAGGCCGGGCACCCTATCAGTGCCATAAACCGGGGTGAGGCCCGGCACCCCATAAGTGCCATGAAACGGGGTGTGAGCAGGACACCCTTTAGTGCCATTAACCTGGGTTTGAGGCCGGTCACCTTTCAGTGACATGACCCGGGGTGTGAGGGCCGGGCACCCTTCAGTCATGACCCGGGGTGTGACGGCCAAGCACCAGTGACAGACGCGGGGTGTGAGGCCGGGCACCCCTTTAGTGCCATGAACCAGGGGTGTGAGGCCGGTCACTCCTTCAGTGACATGACCCGGGGTGAGGGGCCGGGCACCTTCAGTGCCATGAACCTGGATGGAGGGCCGGGGACCCTCCAGCACCATGACCCGGAGTGTGAGGGCCGGCACTCCTTCAGTGACATGACCCGGTGTGAGGGCCGGGCACCCTTTTAGTGACATGACCCGGGTGTGAGGGCCGGGGATCCCTCCAGCACCATGACCCGGGAGTGAGAGCCGGCACCCTTCAGTGCCATGAACAGGAGTGTGAGGGCCGGGCACCCTTCGTGGCGAAACGGGGTGTGAAAGCCGGGCACCCTTCATATGACCCGGGTGTGAGGGGCTGCACCCTTTATGACATGACCAGGGGTGCCAGGGCCGCCCCCCTCCAGCACCATGACCCGAGTGAGGGCCGGGCACCCCTCAGTGCCATGAACCGTGTGAGGCCGGGCACCCCTTACATCCGTGTAAGGGTGGGCACCCCTTCAGTGCCCTGCCCGGTGTATGAGGGCCGGGCACCCCTCCAGCACCATGGCTCGGGTCTGAGGGCAGGGCACCCATTCAGTGACATGACCCGGGGTGTGACGGCCGGGCACCCTTCAGTGACATGACCTGGGTGTGAGGGCCGGGTACCCCTCCAGCACCATGCCCTGGGTGAGGGCCGAGCACCCTCCAGCACCATGACCCGAGTGAGGCCGGGCACCCTTTCAGTGCCATGAAACGGGGTGTGAAGGCCGGGTACCCCTACAGTGCTTTGAACCGAGCAGGGCACCCATTCAGTGACATGACCTGGTGACGGCCGGGCACCCCTTCAGTGACATGACCGGGGTGTGAGGGCCGGGCTCCTCCAGCACCATGCCCTGGGTGTGAGGGCCGAGCACCCTCCAGCACCATGACCCGGAGGTGAGGGCTAAACCCTTTCAGTGCCATGAAACGGGTGTGAAGGCCGGTACCCCAGTGCTTTGAACCGGAGTGTGAGCGCGGCACCCCATCACATGACCTGGGTGTGAAGGCCGGGCACCCTTCAGCACCATGACTCGGGTGTGAGGGCCGGCACCCCATCAAAGCCATGAACCGGGGTGTGACGGCCGGCACCCTTCAGTGACATGACCCGGGGAGTGAGGTCTGGGCACCCCTTTATGACATGACCCGGGTGTGAGGGCTGGGGACCCTCCAGCACCATGACCCGGTTGAGGGCCGGGCACCCCTTCAGTGCCATGAACGGGCGTGAGGGCCGGGCACCCTTCAGTGCCATGAACCGGGTGTGAGGGCCGGGCACCCTTCAGTGCCCTGAAACGGGGTGTGAAGGGCACCCCTACAGTGCTGTGAACCAGGTGTGAGGGCCGGCACCCCTTCACAGTACCTGGGGTGTGAGGGCCGGGCACCCCTTCAAATGACACGGGTGTGAGGGCCGGGCACCAGCACGACTGGGTGTGAGGGCCGGGCACCCCTTCACAGGACCAAGTCAGGCCGGGCACCTCTCCAGCACCATGACCTGGTGTGAAGGCCGGGCACCATAAGTGCTATGAACCGTGGGTGTGAGGGCCGGGCACCCTTCAGTGCCATGAACCGGGTGAGGCCGGGCACCCTTTCAGTGGCCTGAAACGGGTGTGAAGGCCGCACCCCTTACAGTGCTGTGAACCAGGGTGTGAGGGCCGGGCACCCTTCAGACCCGGGTGTGAGGGCCGGGCACCCTTCAGCACCATGACTCGTGTGAGGGCCGGGCACCCCTTCATGACCTGGGTCAGGGGCTGGGCACCCTCCAGCACCATGACCCGGGTGTGAAGGCCGCACCCCATAAGTGCCATGAACCGGTGTGAGGGCCGGGCATCCCTTCAGTGCCAATGAAACGGTGTGTGAGGCAGGGCACTCCTACAGTGTTATGAACCGGGGTGTGAGGGCCGGGCACCCTTCACATGACCCGGGTGTAAGGGCTGGGCACCCCTTCAGTGCCCTGACCTGGGGTGTGAGGGCCGATCCCTCCAGCACCATGGCCCGGGGTGTGAGGGCCGACACCAATTCAGTGACATGACCCGGGTGAGGGCTGGGCATCCCTTTAGTGACACACATGGGGTGTGGGCCGGGCACCCTTTCAGTGACATATCCCGGGTGTGAGGGCCGGGCACCCTTTCAGTGAAACAGGGTGTGAAGGCGGCACCCCTTCACATGACCCCGGGTGTAGGCTGGGCACCCTACAGTGCTGTGACCGGGGTGTGATGGCTGGGCACCCCTTCAGTGACATGACCCGGGGTGTGAGTGCCGGGCACCTTTCACTGCCATGAACCTGGGTGAGGGCCGGTCACACCTTCAGTGACATAAGCGAAGTGTGAGGCCGGGCACCTTTAGGGACATGACTCGGGTGGGAGGCGGGCACCCTCCAGCACCATGACCGGAGTGTGAGGGCCGGGCACCCCATCAGTGCCATAAAACCGGGTGTGAGGGCTCCACCCCATAAGTGCCATGAAACGGGTGTGAGTGCAGGACACCCTTTAGTGCCATTAACCTGCGTTGAGGCCGGTCACCTCTTCAGTGACATGACCCGTGTGAGGGCCGGCACCCCTTCAGTGCCATGACCTGGGGTGTGACGGGCACCCCTTCAGTGACAAGACCTGGGTGTGAGGGCCGGGCACCCCTTTAGTGCCATGAACCAGGTGTGAGGCCGTCACCTCTTCAGTGACATGACCCGGGTGTGAGGGCCGGGCACCCCTTCAGTGCCATGAACCTGTGCGAGGGCCGGGGACCCTCCAGCACCATGACCCGGAGGTGAGGGCCGGCACTCCTTCAGTGACATGACCCCGGGTGTGAGGGCCGGCACCCTTTTAGTGACATGACCTGGGTTGTGAGGGCCGGGGATCCCTCCAGCACCATGACCCGGAGGTGAGAGCGGGCACCCTTCAGTGCCATGAACAGGAGTGGAGGGCCGGGCACCTTCAGCCATGAAACGGGGTGTGAAGCCGGGCACCCCTTCATGACCTGGGTGTGAGGGCCGGCCCCTCCAGCACCATGACCTGGAGTGTGAGGGCTGGGCACCCCTTCAGTGCCATGAACTGGGGTGAGGGCCGGGCACATCTTCAATGACATGAACTGGGTGTGAGGGCCGGGCACCCTTTCAGTGCCATGAAACGGGGTGTGAAGGCCATGCACCCCTACAGTGCTGTGAACTGGGATGTGAGGGCCGGGCACCTCTTCATGATCCGGGTGAGGGCCGGGCACCCTCCAACACCATGACCCGGAGTGTGAGGGCTGGGCACCCCTACAGTGCTGTGAACCGTGTGAGGGCTGGCACCCCTTCAGTGCCATGAAGCGGGTGTGAGGGCCGGGCACCCCTTTAGGTCCATGACCCGGCTAGAGGGCTGTACCCTTATTGACATGACCCGGGTGTGAGGGCCGGGCACCCCTCAGGACCCGGGGTGTGAGGGCTGGGCACCCTTCAGCACCATGACTCGGGTGGAGGCCGAGCACTTCACATGACCTGGGGTGTCAGGCCGGGCACCCTCCAGCACCATGACCCGGGTGTGAAGGCCGGGCACCCCTATATGCCATGAACCTGGTGTGAGGGCCGGGCACCCTCTTCAGTGCCATGAAACGGGTGTGAGGGCAGGCACCCCTACAGTGTTATGAACCGGTGTGAGGGCCGGGCACCCCTTCACATGACCTGGGTGTAAGGGCTGGGCACCCTTCAGTCCCCTGACCCGGGGTGAGGCCGGGCACCCTCCAGCACCATGGCCCAGGGTGTGAGGGCCGGACACCAATTCAGTGACATGACCCGGGCTGGAGGGCTGGGCATCCCTTTAGTGACATGACACGGGTGGGCCGGGCACCCTTTCAGTGACATATCCGGGGTGTGAGGGCCGGGCACCCTTCAGTGCCATGAAACAGGGTGTGAAGGCTGGGCACCCCTAAGTGACATGAACGGGTGTGAGTGCCGGGCACCCTTACAGTGCTGTGAACCAGGGTGTGAGGGCCGGCACCCCTTCACATGACCTGGGTGTGAGGGCACCTTCACATGAGCTGGGGAGTGAGGGCCAAACCCTCAGCAGCATGACTCGGGGTGTGAGGGCCGGGCACCCCATCAGTGCCATGAACCGGGAGTGAGGGCCGTGCTCCCCTTCAGTGCCATGACCCGGGGTTTGAGGCCCGGCACCCTTTCAGTGATATGACACCGGTGTGAGGGCCGGCACCCTTAAGTGCCATGAACAGGGTGAGAGTGCCGGGCACCCATACAGTGCTTTGAACCAGGGTGTGAGAGTCGGGCACCCTTCACATGACCCGGGTGTTAGGGCCGGCACCCTCTAGCACCATGACCCGGGTGTAAGGGGGGCACCCCATCAGTGCCATGAACCGTGATGAGAGGGCCGGGCACCCCCTTCGGAGTGCCATGAAGCAGGGTGTGAGGCAGGGCACCCCTACAGTGTTATGAACCGGGGTGTGAGGCCGGGCACCCCTTCACATGACCCGGGGTGTAAAGGCTGGGCACCCCTTCAGTGCCCTGTCCCGGGAGTATGAGGCCGGGCACCCCTCAGCACCATGGCTCTGGGTCTGAGGGAGCCCCGGGGCACCCATTCAGTGACATGACCGGGGTGTGACGGCCGGGCACCCCTTCAGTGACATGACCCGGGTTGTGAGGGCCGGGTACCCCTCAGCACCATGCCGCGGTGTGAGGCCGAAGCACCTCCGCGCATGACCGGTGTGAGGGGCCGGGCACCCTTTCAGTGCCGTGAAGCAGGTGTGAGAAGGCGGGCACCTACAGTGCTTTTAGCCAGACGGAGTGTGAGCGCCGGGCACCCCATCACATGACCCGGGGTGGTGAGGCCGGGCACCCCTTCAGCACCACTTGAGCTCGGGGTGTGAGAGCCGGGCACCCCATCAAAGCCATGAACCGGGGTGTGGTCAGGCACCCCTTCAGTGACATGACCCGGGGATTGAGGCCGGGCACCTTTAGTGACATGACCCGGGGTGGCGGGGGCTGGGGCACCTTCAGCACCATGAAACGGGTTGTGAGTGCGGGCACCCATACCGTGGTTTGAACCAGGGTGTGAGGGCGGGCACCTTCACATGACCCGGGGTGTGCCGGCCGGGCACCCCATCAGTGCCATGAGCCGGGGAGTGAGGGCCGGGCTCCCCTTCAGTGCCATGACCCGGGGTTTGAGGCCCGGGCACCCTTTCAGTGACATGACCCGGGGTGTGAGGGCCGGGCACCCTTTCAGTGCCATGAACCGGGGTGTGAGGGCCGGGAACCCCTTAAGTGCCATGAAACGGGGTGTGAGTGCCGGGCACCCTTACAGTGCTGTGAACCAGGGTGTGAGGGCCGGGCACCCCTTCACATGACCCGGGGTGTGAGGACCGGGCACCCCTTCTCATGACCCGAGGAGTGAGGGCCGGGCACCCCATCAGTGCCATGAACCGGGGAGTGAGGGCCGTGCTCCCCTTCAGTGCCATGACCCGGGGATTGAGACCCGGGCACCCTTTCAGTGATATGACACGGGGTGTGAGGGCCGGGCACCCCTTAAGTGCCATGAAACCGGGTGAGAGTGCCGGACACCCATACAGTGCTTTAAACCAGGGTGTGAGGGTCCGGCACCCCTTCACATGACCCGGGGTGTCAGGGCCGGGCACCCCTCTAGCACCAGGACCTGGGGTGTAAGGGGCGGGCACCCCATCAGTGCCATGAACCGTGATGAGAGGGCCGGGAACCCCTTAAGTGCCAGGAAACGGGGTGTGAGTGACGGGCACCCTTACAGTGCTGTGAACCAGGGTGTGAGGGCCGGGCACCCCTTCACATGACCCGGGGTGTGAGGGCCGGGCACCCCCTTCCACATGACCCGGGGTTTGAGGCCCGGGCACCCTTTCAGTGATATGACACGGGGTGTGAGGGCCGGGCACCCCTTAAGTGCCATGAAACCGGGTGAGAGTGCCGGGCACCCATACAGTGCTTTAAACCAGGGTGTGAGGGTCCGGCACCCCTTCACATGACCCGGGGTGTCAGGGCCGGGCACCCCTCTAGCACCAGGACCTGGGGTGTAAGGGGCGGGCACCCCATCAGTGCCATGAACCGTGATGAGAGGGCCGGGAACCCCTTAAGTGCCATGAAACGGGGTGTGAGTGACGGGCACCCTTACAGTGCTGTGAACCAGGGTGTGAGGGCCGGGCACCCCTTCACATGACCCAGGGTGTGAGGGCCGGGCACCCCTTCACATGACCCGGGGAGTGAGGGCCGGGCACCCAATCAGTGCCATGACCCGGGGTTTGAGGCCCGGGCACCCTTTCAGTGATATGACACGGGGTGTGAGGGCCGGGCACCCCTACAGTGCCCTGTCCCGGGGAGTGAGGGCCGGGCACCCCATCAGTGCCATGAACCGTGATGAGAGGGCCGGGCACCCCTTCAGTGCCAGGAAACGGGGTGTGAGGGCAGGGCACCCCTACAGTGTTATGAACCGGGGTGTGAGGGCCGGGCACCCCTTCACATGACCCGGGGTGTAAGGGCTGGGCACCCATTCAGTGCCCTGTCCCGGGGTATGAGGGCCGGGCACCCCTCCAGCGCCATGGCTCGGGGTCTGAGGGCAGGGCACCCATTCAGTGACATGACCAGGGGTGTGACGGCCGGGCACCCCTTCAGTGATAATGACCCGGGGTGTGAGGGCCGGGCACCCCTCCAGAACCATGACCCGGGGTGTGAGGGCCGGGCACCCCTTTAGTGCCATGACCCGGGGTGTGAGGGCCGGGCTCCCCTTCAGTGCCATGACCCTGGGTGTGAGGGCTGGGCACCCCTTCAGTGACATGACCAAGGGTGTGTGGACCAGGCACCCGTTCAGTGCCATGAATCGGGATGTGATGTACTGGCACCCCTTCAGCTCCATGACCCGGTACATGAGGGCCGGGCACCCTTTCAGTGACATGACCCGGGTTGTGAGGAACGGGCACCCCTCCAGCACCATGGCCTGGGGTGTGAGGGCCGGGCACCTCTTCAGTGTCATGAAACGGGGGTGTGAGTGCAGGGCACATTTACAGTGCTGTGAACCAGGGTGTGAGGGCCAGGCACCTTCACATGACCCGGGGTGTGAGGGCCAGGCACCCCTTCACATGACCGGGGTGTAATGGGCGGGCACCCCATCAGTGCCATGAACCGAGATGAGAGGGCCGGGCACCCCTTCAGTGCCATGAAACGGGGTGTGAGGGCAGGGCACCCTACAGTGTTATGAACCGGGTGTGAGGCCGGGCACCCCTTCACATGACCCGGGGTGTAGGGCTGGGCACCCCTTCAGTGCCCTGTCGGGGTATGAGGGCCGGGCACCCCTCCAGCACCATGGCTCGGGGTCTGAGGGCAGGGCACCCATTCAGTGACATGACCCGGGGTGTCAGGGCCGGGCACCCCTCTAGCACCATGACCCGGGGTGTAATGGGCGGGCACCCCATCAGTGCCATGAACCGAGATGAGAGGGCCGGGCACCCCTTCAGTGCCATGAAACAGGGGTGTGAGGCAGGGCACCCCTACAGTGTTATGAACGGGTGTGAGGCCGGGCACCCCTCCAGCACCATGACCCGCGGTGTGAAGGCCGGGCACCCCATAAGTGCCATTAACCGTGGTGTGAGGGCCGGAACCCCTTCAGTGCCATGAACCGGGTTGTGAGGGCCGGGCACCCTTTCAGTGCCTGAAACAGGGGTGTGAAGGCCGGGCACCCCACAGTGCTGTGAACCAGGGTGTGAGGGCCGGGCACCCCTTCACATGACCGGGGTGTGAGGGCCGGGCACTA
The DNA here is from genome assembly GCF_018991925.1 of Homarus americanus. NCBI lineage: Eukaryota > Metazoa > Arthropoda > Malacostraca > Decapoda > Nephropidae > Homarus > Homarus americanus. The sequence continues at coordinate 150,295 of NW_024753381.1, forward strand.
ATGACAGGTGTGAGGCGGGCACCCCTTCAGCACCATGACTCGGGGTGTGAGGGCCGGGCACCCCTTCACATGACCCGGGGTGTCGGGCGGGGCACCTCCAGCACCATGACCCGGGGTGTGAAGGCCGGGCACCCTTCACAGGACCCGGGGTGTAAGGGCTGGGCACCCCTTCAGTGCCCTGTCCCGGGGTATGAGGGCGGGCACCCCTCAGCACCATGGCTCTCGGGGTCTGAGGGCAGGGCACCCATTCAGTGACATGACCCGGGGTGTCAGGGGCCGGGCACCCTCTAGCACCATGACCCGGGGTGTAATGGGCGGGCACCCCATCAGTGCCATGAACCGAGATGAGAGGGCCGGGCACCCCTTCAGTGCCATGAAGCAGGGGTGTGAGGCAGGGCACTACAGTGTTATGAACCGGGTGTGAGGGCCGGGCACCCCTTCACATGACCCGGGGTGTGAGGCTGAGCACCCCTTCAGTTCCCTGTCCGGGGTATGAGGGCGGGCACCCCTCCAGCACCATGTGGGGTCTGAGGGCAGTGCACCCATTCAGTGATATGACCCGGGGTGTGACGGCCAGGCACCCTTCAGTGACATGACCCGGGGTGTGAGGGCGGGTACCCTCCAGCACCATGCCCCGCGGGTGAGAGGCCGAGCACCCCTCCAGCACAATGACCCAGAGTGTGAGGCCGGGCACCCTTTCAGTGCCATAACAGTGTGAGCCAGGCACCCCTACAGTGAACCGGAGTGTGGCGCCGGGCACCCCATCACATGACCCGGGGTGTCAGGGCCGGGCACCCCTTCAGCACCATGACTCGGGGGTGTGAGCGGGCACCCCATCAAAGCCATGAACAGGGTGTGAGGCCGGGCACCCCTTCAGTGACATGACCCGGGAGTGAGGCCGGTCACCCCTTTAGTGACATGACCCGGGGTGTGAGGGCCGGGGACCCCTCCAGCACCATGACCCAGAGTGTGACCGGGCACCCCTAGTGCCATGAACGGGTTGTGAAGGCCGGGCACCTACAGTGCTGTGAACCAGGGTGTGAGGGCCGGGCACCGCCTTCACATGACCCGGGGTGTGAGGCCGGGCACCCCTTCAAATGACCCCGGGGTGTGAAGGCCGGGCACCCCTTCAGCACCATGACTCGGGGTGTGAGGGCAGGCACCCCTTCACAGGACCCGGGGTGTCAGGGCGGGCACCCCTCAGCACCATGACCCCGTGTGAAGGCGGGCACCCCATAAGTGCCATTAACCGTGGTGTGAGGGCCGGGAACCCCTTCAGTGCCATGAACCGGGTTGTGAGGGCCGGGCACCCTTTCAGTGCCCTGAAACGGGGTGTGAAGGCCAGGCACCTACAGTGCTGTGAACCAGGGTGTGAGGGCGGGCACCCTTCACATGACCCGGGGTGTGAGGGCCGGGCACCTCAAATGACCCGGGGTGTGAGGGCGGGCACCCCTTCAGCACGACTCGGGGTGTGAGGGCCGGGCACCCCACATGACCCGGGGTGTCAGGGCGGGCACCCCTCCAGCACCATGACCCGGGGTGAAGGCCGTGCACCCCATAAGCGCCATGAACCGTGGTGTGAGGGCCGGGCACCTTCAGTGCCATGGCGGGTGTGAGGGCAGGGCACCCCTACAGTGTGAACCGGGGTGTGAGGGCCCCCTTCACATGACCCGGGGTGTAAGGGGTGGGCGGCACCCCTTCAGTGCCCTGAACAGGGGTGTGAGGCCGGGCACCCATAGTGCTGCCAGGGTGTGAGAGCCGGGCACCCCTTCAGCACCATGACTCGGGTGTGAGGCCGAGCACCCTTTCAGTGCCCTGAAACGGGGTGTGAAGGCCGGGCACTCCCTACAGTGCTGTGAACAGTGTGAGGCCGGGTGCCTTCACATGACCTGGGGTGTGAGGGCGCCCCCTTCTGTGACATGACCCGGGGTGTGAGGCCGGGCACCCCTTCACATAACCCAGGGTGTGAGGGCCGGGCACCCCTTCATGACCCGGGGTGTGAGGCCAGGCACCCCTTCAGCACCATGACTCGGGGTGTGAAAGCGGGCACCCCATCAGTGCCTTGCTGAGGGAGTGAGGCCGGGCTCCCATTCAGTGCCATGACCCGGGGTGTGAGGCCGGGCACCCCATCAGTGCCATGAACGGGGTGTGAGGCCGGGCACCCCTTCGTGACATGACCCGGGGTGTGAGGCGCACCCCTTCAGCACCATGACTCGGGGTGTGAGGGCGGGCACCCCATCAGTGCCATGAACCGGGGTGTGGCAGGGCACCCCTTCTGTGACCCGGGGAGTGAGGGCCGGGCACCCCTTCACATAACAGGGTGTGAGGCCGGGCACCCCTTACATGACCCGGGGTGTGAGGGCCGGGCACCCCTTCAGCACCATGAAAATGGGTGTGAGTGCAGGCACCCATACGTGGTTTGAACCAGGGTGAGGGCCAGGCACCTTCTGACCCGGGGTGTCAGGGCCCGGGCACCCCTTCCATGACCTGGGGTGTAGGGCCGGGCACCCTTCCCGGGGTGTGAGGGCGGACACCAATTCAGTGAAATGACTGGGGTGTGAGGGCTGGGCATCCCTTCAGTGACATGACCCGGGGTGTGAGGGCCGGGCACCCTTTCAGTGATATGTCCCGGGGCCGGGCACCTCAGTGCCATGAAACAGGGTGTGATGGCCCGGGCACCCCTACAGTGCCATGAATCAGGGTGTGAGGGCCGGGCACCCTTTAGCACCATGACCCGGGGTGTTGGGGCTTGGCTCATTTCAGTGCCATGAATAGGGGTGTGAGGGCCGGGCACCCTTCAGTGCCATGAACCCGGGGTGTGAGGGGCCAGGCACCCCTCAGTGACATGACCCGGGGTGCGAGGGTCGGGCATCCCTCCAGCACCATGCGGAGTGTGAGGCCAGGCACCCCTTCCACATGACCCGGGGTGTCAGGGCGGGCACCCTTACCCCGTCACACCATGACCTGAGGTGTAGGGGCGGGCACCCCATCAGTGCCATGAACAGTGATGAGGGCCGGGTACCCCTACAGTGTTATGAACCGGTGTGAGGGCCAGGGCACCCCTTCACATGACCCCGGGGTGTAAGGGCTGGGCACCCCTTCAGGCCCTGTCGGGGTATGAGGCCGGGCACCCCTCCAGCACCATGGCGGGGTCTGAGGGCAGGGCACCCATTCAGTGACATGACCCTGGGTGTGACGGGCACCCCTAGTAGATGACATAACCCGGGGTGTGAGGGCCGGGTACCCCTCAGCACTATGCCCCGCGGTGTGAGGGCCGAGCACCCCTCCAGCACCATGACCCAGAGTGCGAGGGCCGGGCACCTTCAGTGCCATGAAAGCAGGGGTGAAGGCCCAGCACCCCTCAGTGCTTTGAACAGGAGTGTGAGCGCCGGGCACCCCATCACCATGAACCGGGGTTTGAGGGCCGGGCACCCCCTAGTGACATGACCCGGGGGTGAGGGCCAGGCACCCTTTAGTGACATGACCCGGGGTGTGAGGGCCGAGGACCCATCCAGCACCTGACCCGGAATGGAGACGGGCACCTTCAGTGCCATGAACCACAGTGTGAGGAGCCCTTCGTGCCATGAACGGGTGAGGGCGGGCACCTAGTGCCCTGAAAGCGGTGGCCAGGCACCTTCAGTGCCATGAACAGGTGAGGCGACCCATAAGTACCATGAACCGTGGTGTGAGGCCAGGCACCTTCAGTGCCATAAACCAGGGTGTGAGGGCAGGCACCCTTTCAGTGCCCTGAAACGGGGTGTGAAAGCCGGCACCCTAAGTGCCATGAACCGTGGTGTGAGGCCGGGCACCTTGATCATGAACCCGGGTGTGAGGGCCGGGCACCACTAATGCCTGACAGGGTGTGAGGCGGGCACCAGTGCTGTGAACCAGGGTGAGGGCGGGCACCCTTCACATGACCCGGGGTGAGGCCGAGCACCCCTTCCAAAACCCGGTGTCAGGGCCCGGTCACCCTCCAGCACCATGACACGGGTGTGAGGCTGAGGCACCCCACTAAGTGCCATGAACCGTGGTGTGAGGCAGGCACCCTTCCAGTGCCATGAGAGCAGGGTGTGAGGCAGGGCACCCCAACAGTGTTATGAACCGGGGTGTGAGGCCGGGCACCCATGACCCGGGGTGTAGGGCTGGTCACCCCTTCAATTCCCTGACCTGGGGTGTGAGGCCACCCCCTCCAGCACCATGGCCCGAGGTGTGAGGGCGGACACCAGTGACATGACCCGGGGTGTGAGGGTCGGGCATCCCTTTAGTGACATGACACGGGGTGTGGGCCGGGCACCCTTTCAGTGACATATCGGGAGTGTGAGGGCCGGGAACCCTTTCAGTTCCATGAAACAGGGTGTAGAAGGCTGGGCACCCCTACAGTGCCATGGGTGGCAGTGTGAGGACCGGGCATCCTTCAGCACCTGACCCGGTGTTGGGGCTTGGCTCAGTCAGTGCCATGAATCAGGGTGTGAGGGCCTGGCTCGATTCCAGAGGCATGAATCGGGGTGTGAGGCAGGCACCTTCGTTATGACCGAGGGGTGTGACGTTCACCCCTCCAACACCATGCCCCTGGGTGTGAGGCAGGGCAACCCTTAAAGGCCATGAAGCGGGGTGTGAGTGCCAGGCACCCCTTACAGTGTGAACCAGGGTGTAGGCAGGCACCCCTTCACATGACCCGAGGTGTGAGGGCCGGGCACCCCTTCACATGACCCGGGGTGAGGCCGGGCACCCCATCAGTGCCATGAACCGGGGAGTGAGTTCCGTGCTCCCCTTCAGTGCCATGACCCGGGTTTGAGGCCGGGCACCCTTTCCAGTGATATGACATAGGGTGTGAGGGCGGGCACATAAGTGCCATGAAACCGGGTGAAGTGCCAGGCACCCATACAGTGCTTTGAACCAGGGTGTGATGGTCGGGCACCCCTTCCACCATGACCGGGGTGTCAGGGCCGGAGCACCCTCAGCACCATGACCTGGGGGTATGGAGGCACCCCCATCAGTGCTATGAACTGTGAGAGGGCCAGGCACCCTTCAGTGCCATGAAACGAGGGTGTGAGGGCAGGGCACCTACAGTGTTATGAACCGGGGTGGGGCGAGCACCCCTTCACACGACCAGAGGGTGTAGGGCTGGGCACCCTTCAGTGCCTGTCCCGGTGAGAGCCGCACACCTCAGCGACTCGGGGTCTGAGGCAGGGCACCCATTCAGTGACATGACCCAAGGGTGTGACGGCAGGCACCCCTTCAGTGCCATGAACACGGGTGAGGCCGGGCACCCTTCAGTGCCACGAACCGGGGTGTGAGGGCACGCCTTTCAGTGCCTGAAGCAGGGTGAAGCCAGGCACCCCTACAGTGCTGTGACCAGGGTGTGAGGCCGGGCACCCCTTCAGTACCGGTGTGAGGCCAGGCACCCCTTCAAATGACCCCGGGGTGTGAGGGCCAGGCACCCCTTCCTTACCATGACTCGGGGTGAGGGCCGGGCACCCTACAGGACCCAGGGTGTCAGGGCCGGGCACCCTCCAGCACCTGAACCGGGGTGTGAGGCCAGGCACCCAAAGTGCCATGAACCGTGGTGTGAGGGCCGGGCACCCCTTCAGTGCTGAACAGGGGTGTGAGGGCGGGAACCCTTCAGTGCCCTGAAACGGGTGTGATGGCCGGGCACCCTACAGTGCTGTGAACCAGGGTATGAGGGCAGGACCCCTTCATGACCCAGATTTGTGCGGGCCGGCACCTTCAAATGACCCGGGTGTCCAGGGCCGGGCACCCCTCCAGCACCATGGCCCGGGGTGTGAGGGCCGCACCCAATCCAGTGACATGACCCGGGGTGTGAGGGCAGGGCACCCTTAGTGCCATGAACCTGGGTGTGAGGCCGGTCACTCGTTCAGTGACATGACCCAGGTGTGAGGCCAGGCACCTTCAACACCATGACTGGGGTGTGAGGCCGAACACCTCTCACACATGACCCAAGGGTGTCAGGGCCAGGCACCCCTCAACACCTGGCCCGGGGTGTGAGGCCGCACCAATTCAGTGACCATGACCCGGGGTGTGAGGCTGGGCATCCCTTCAGTGACATGACACCAGGGGTGTGTGGGCCAGGCACCCTTTCAGTGCCATGAAACAGGGTGTGAGCTGGGCACCTACAGTGCCATGAGTCTGAGTGTGAGGACCGGGCTCCTTCAGCACCATGACCCGGTTGTTGGGGCTTGGCTCGATTCAATTGCCATGAATCGGGTGTGAGGGCCTGGCTCGATTTCAGTGGCATGAATCGGGCTGTGAACCCGGGTACCTTCAGTTACATGACCCTGGGTGTGACGGTCACCCCTCCAGCACCATGCCCCTGGGTGTGTGAGGCCAGGCAGCCCTTATGCCATGAAACGGGGTGTGAGTGCCGGGCACCCTTACAGTGCTGTGAACCAGGGTGTGAGGGCAGGCACCCTCACATGACCTGGGTGTGAGGCCGGGCACCCCTCCACATGACCCGGGGAGGAGGTCCGCGCACCCCATCAGTGCCATGAACCGGGAGTGAGGTCCGTTCCCCTTCAGTGCCATGACCCGGGGTTTGAGGCCGGGCACCTTTCAGTGATATGACACGGGGTGAGGCCAGGCACTTAAGTGCCGAAACCGGGTGAGGCCGGGCACCCATACAGTGCTTTGAACCAGGGTGAGGGTCAGGCACCCTTCACATGACCCGGGGTGTCAGGCCGGGCACCCCTCAGCAACATGACCTGGGGTGTAAGTGGCGGGCACCCCATCAGTGCCATGAACCGTGATGAGAGGGCCGGGCACCCCTTCAGTGCCATGAAACGGGGGTGTGAGGGCAGCACCACTACAGTGTTATAACCGGGGTGGAGGGCGGCACCCTTCAGTGCCCTGTCCCGGGGTGAGGCCGGGCACCCCTCCAGCACCATGGCTCGGGGTCTGAGGGCAGGGGCACCCATTCAGTGACATGCCCCGGGTGTGAGGGCTGAGCACCTCCAGCACCGTGACCCGGAGTTGGCCGGGCACCTTTCAGTGCCATAAAACTGGGTGAAGGCCGGGCACCCCGACAGTGCTTGAACCGGAGGTGAGCGCACCCCATCACATGACCCGGGGTGTGAGGGCCGGGCACCCCTTCAGCACCATGAGACTGGGTGTGAGGCCGGGCACCCCATCAGTAAGGAACTGAGACGGCCGGCACTCTTCAGTGACATGACCCGGTGTGACGGCCGGGCACCCTTCAGTGCCATGAACACGGTGAGACGCGGCTACCCTTCAGTGCCAATGAACTGGGGTGTGAGGGCGGGCACCCTTTCAGTGCCTGAACGGGGTGGGAAGGCCGGGCACCCCTACAGTGCTGTGAAACAGGGTGTGAGGCGGGCACCCCTTCACAGTACCCCGCATGTGTTCGGCACCTTCAAATGACCGGGGTGTGAGGGCGAGCACCCCTTCAGTACCACACGGGTGTGAGGGCCGGGCACCCCTTCACAGGACCCGTGGTGTCAGGGCCGAACACCTCTCCAGCACCATGACCCGGGTGTGAAGGCCGGGCACCCCGATATGCCATGAACCGTTGTGTGAGGGCCGGGCACCCCTTCAGTGCCATGAACTGGGGGTGAGGGCCGGGCACCCTTCAGTGCCCTGAACGGGGTGTGAAGGCCGGCACCCCTACAGTGCTGTGAACCAGGGTGTGAGGCCGCACCCTTCACATGACCAGGGTGTGAGGGGCCGGGCACCCTTCAAATGACCAGGGGTGTGAGGGCCGGGCATCCTTAGCACCATGACTCGTGTGAGGGCGGGCACCCATTCACATGACCCGGGTGTGAGGGCCGGGCACCCTCCAGCACCATGACCCGGGTGAAGGCCGCACCCATAAGTGCCATGAACCGTGGTGTGAGGCCGGGCACCCCTTCAGTGCCATGAAACAGTGTGTGAGAGGCAGGGCACCCTACAGTGTTATCAACCGGGGTGTGAGGCCAGGCACCCTTCACATGACCCGGGGTGTAGGGCTGGGCACCCTTCAGTGTCCTGGACCCGGGTGTGTGAAGGCCGGGCACCTCTCTCCAGCACCATGGCCGGGTGGCAGGGCGGACACCAATTCAGTGACCTGACCGGGGTGTGAGGCTGGGCATCCTTTAGTGACATGACACAGGGTGTGGGCAGGCACACTTTCAGTGACATATCCCTTGGTGTGAGGGCCGGGCACCCTTTCAGTGCCATGAAACAGGGTGTGAAGGCCGGGCACCTCCACATGACCCGGGGTGCAAGGGCTGGGCACCCCTACAGTGCTGTGAACCGGGGTGTGACGGCCGGGCACCCCTCCAGCACCATGACCCGGAGTGTGAGGACGGGCATCCCTTCAGTGACATGACCCGGGGTGTGAGGGCCGGGCACCCTTTCAGTGACATGTCCCGGAGTGTGAGGGCTGGGCACCTCCAGCACCATGACCCGGAGTGTGAGGGCCGGGCACCCCATAAGTGCCATGAACCGTGGTGTGAGGGCCGGGCACCCCTTCAGTGCCATGACCCAGGGTGTGAGGCCGGGCCCCTTTCAGTGCCATGAACCTGGATGTGAGGGCCGGTCACACCTTCAGTGTCATGACCCGAAGTGTGAGGGCCAGGCACCCCTTTAGGGACATGAGTCGGGGTGGGAGGGTCGGGCACCCCTCCAGCACCATGACCCAGGTGTGAGGCCGGGCCCCTTTCAGTGCCATGAACCTGGGTGTGAGGCCGGTCACACCTTCAGTGTCATGACCCGAAGTGTGAGGGGCCGGGCACCCCTTCAGTGCCAAACCGGGGTGTGAGGGCCCGGCACCCATAAAGTGCCATGAAACAGGGGTGTGAGTGCAAGGCACCTTTAGTGCCATGAACCTGGGTGTAGGCCGGTCACTCGTTCAGTGACATGACCCAGGGTGTGAGGCCAGGCACCCCTTCAGTGCCATGACCGGGTGTGACGGCCAAGCACCCTTCAGTGACAGACCCCGGGGTGTGAGGGCGGGCACCCCTTCAGTGCCATGAACCTGGGTGCGGGCAGGCACCCCTCCAGCACCTGACCCGGGTTTGAGGGCCAGGCACCTTTAGTGACATGACCCGGGGTGTGAGGGCCGGGGACCCCTCCAGCACCATGACCCGGAGGATGAGGGCCAGGCACGCCTTCAGTGACATGACCAGGGGTGTGAGGGCCGGGCACCCTTTTAGTGACATGACCGGGTGTGAGGGGCCGGGGATCCCTCCAGCACCATGACCCAGAAGTGTGAGCGGGCACCTTCAGTGCCATGAACAGGGTGTGGACCGGGCACCCCTTTCAGTGCCTTGAAGCAGGGGTGTGGCAGGCACCAGTGCTGTGACCCAGGTGTGTAGTGACGCCTTCATGACCCGGGGTGTGAGGCCAGGCACCTTTAGTGACATGACCCGGGGTGCCAGGGCCGGGCCCCTCCAGCACCATGACCCGGGTGTGAGGCGGGCACCCCTTCAGTGCCATGAACGGGGTGTGAGGGCCAGGCACATCTTCAATGCCATGAACCGGGGTGTGAGGCCGGGCACCCCTTCATGACCCGGGGTGCCAGGGCCGGGCCCCCTCAGCACCATGACCAGGTGTGAGGTCAGGTACCCCTCAGCACCATGGCCCGTGTTGTGAGGCCGGACACCAATTCAGTGACATGAACTGGGGTGAGGGGCCGGGCAGCAACACAGTGCCATGAAACAGGGTGTGAGGGCCGGGCACCCCTACAGTGCTGTGAACCAGGTGTGAGGGCCAGGTACCCCTTCACATGACCCGGGGTGTGAGGGCCAGGCGCCCCTTCCACATGACCCGGGGTGTGAGGGCCAGGCACCCCTTCAGCACCATGACTCGGGGTGTGAGAGCAGGCACCCCATCAGTGCTTGAACAGGGGAGTGAGGCCGGGCTCCATTCAGTGCCATGACCCAGGGTGTGAGGTCCTGGCACCCCATCAGGTCCATGAACCGGGGTGTGAGGGCCAGGCACCCATTGGGACATGACCCGGGGTGTGAGGGCCGGGCACTTCTGCACCATGACTCGGGGTGTGGGCCGGGCACCCCATCAGTGCCATGAACCGGGGTGTGAGGGCCGGGCACCTTCTGTGACATGACCCAGGGTGTGAGGCCGGGCACCCTTCACATACCCGGGGTGTGAGGGCCAGGCACCCCTTCACATGACCCGGGGTGTAGGGCCGGGCACCCCTTCAGCACCATGAGCAGGGGTGTGAGGCGGGCCTATACCGTGGTTAGAACCAGGGGTGTCAGGGCCGGGCACCCCTTCAGTGCCCTGACCGGGGTGTGAGGACCGGACACCAATTCAGTGAAATGGCTCGGGGTGTGACTGCCGGGCTCCTTCAGTGACATGACGTGGGGTGTGAGGGCCAGGCACCCCTTCAGTGACATGTCCCGGGTGTGAGGGCCGGGCACCCTTTCAGTGCCATGAAACAGGGTGTGAAGGCGGCACCCCTACAGTGCCATGAATCGGGGTGTGAGGGCCTGGCTGAATTTAAGTGCCATGAATCGGGGTGTGAGGGTCGGGCACCCTTCACAGTGACATGACCTGGGGAAGAGAGGCCGGGCACCCCTCCAGCACAATGCCCCAGGGTGTGAGGCTGCACCCCTTCAGTGACATGACCCGGGGTGTGAGGGCGGTCACTTTAGGACATGACCGTGAGGGCCGGGCACCCTCCAGCACCATGACCCGGGAGGAGGGCCGGGCCCCCAGCACCATGGCCTGTAGAGGGCCGGGCACCCATCCAGCACCATGGCCGGGGTGTGAGGGCCGGACACCCATTCAGTGACATGACCCGGTGTGACGGTCGGGCCCCACTTCATTGATAGACCCGGGGTGAGGGCGGGCACCCTCCAGCACCATGACCGGGTGAGGGCCGCGCACCCCTTAGTGTCATGAACCGGGGTGTGAGGGCGGCACCTTTCAGTGCCATGAAACAGGGTGTGAGGGTGGGCATCCCTTTAGTGACATGACACGGGGTGTGTGAGCCGGGCACACTTTCAGTGACATATCCCCTGGAGGGCCGGGCACCCTTTCAGTGCCATGAAACAGGGTGTGAAGGCCAGGCACCCTTCACATGACCCGGGTGCAAGTGGCACCCCACAGTGCGAACTGTGGAGGCTGCACCCTCCAGCACCATGACCGGAGTGTGAGGACCGCATCCTTCAGTGACATGACCCGGGTGTGAGGCCGGGCACCCTTTCAGTGACATGTCCCGAGTGTGAGGGCTGGGCACCCCTCCAGCACCATGACCCGGAGGTGAGGGCCGGGCACCCCATAAGTGCCATGAACCGTGATGTAGAGGGCGCACCCCTTCAGTGCCATGACCCGGGGTGAGGGCCGCCCCTTTCAGTGCCATGAACCTGGGTGTGAGGGCCGGTCACACCTCAGTGTCATGACCCGAAGTGTGAGGGCTGCACCCCTTTAGGGACATGACTCGGGTGGGAGGGCTGGCACCCCTCCAGCACCATGACCCGGAGGTGAGGCCGGGCACCCCTTCAGTGCCATAAACCGGGGAGGCCCGGCACCCCTATAAGTGCCATGAACGGGGTGTGAGTGCAGGCACCCCTTAGTGCCATGAACCTGGTGAGGCCGGTCACTCTTTCAGTGACATGACCCGGAGGTGAGGCCGGGCACTTCAGTGCCATGACCCGGGGTGTGACGGCCAAGCACCCTTCAGTGACAAGACCTGGTGTGAGGGCCGGCACCCCTTTAGTGCTCATGAACCTGGGTGAGGGCCGAGCACCCCTCCAGCACCCTGACCCGGGAGTGAGGGAGGCGGGCACCCCTTTAGTGACATGACCCGGGGTGTGAGGGCTGGGACCCTCCAGCACCATGACCCGGAGGATGAGGGCCGGGCACGCCTCAGTGACATGACCCGGGTGTGAGGCCGGGCACTTTTAGTGACATGACCTGTGAGGCCGGGGATCCCTCCAGCACCATGACCTGAAGTGTGAGAGCGGGCACCCCTTCAGTGCCATGAACAGGGGTGGAGGACGGCACCCTTTCAGTGCCTTGAAACGGGGTGAAGCCGGGCACCCTACAGTGCTGTGGACCGGGGTGTGAAAGCCGGGCACCCCTTCACATGACCTGTGAGGCCGGGCACCCTTTAGTGACATGACCTGGGTGCCAGGGCTGGGCCCCCTCCAGCACCATGACCCGAGTGTGAGGCCGGGCACCTTCAGTGCCATGAACCGGGTGTGAGGGCCGGGCACATCTTCAATGCCATGAACTGGGTGGAGGGCCGGGCACCCTTAGTGACATGACCGGGGTGCCAGGGCCGGCCCCCTCCAGCACCATGACGGAGTGTGAGGTCCGGGTACCCTCCAGCACCATGGCCCGGTGTGAGGGCCGGACACCATCAGTGACATGAACTGGGGTGAGGGCCGGGCAACCTTAGTGCTATGAAACAGGGTGTGAGGGCCGGCACCCCTACAGTGCTGTGAACCGGAGTGTGAGGGCCGGGTACCCCTTCACATGACCCGGGGTGTGAGGGCCGGGCGCCCCTTCACATGACCCGGGGTGTGAGGGCCGGGCACCCCTTCAGCACCATGACTCGGGGTGTGAGAAACGGGCACCCCATCAGTGCCTTGAACAGGGGAGTGAGGGCCGGGCTCCCATTCAGTGCCATGACCCAGGGTGTGAGGTCCTGGCACCCCATCAGTGCCATGAACCGGGGTGTGAGGGCCGGGCACCCCTTCAGTGACCTTGACCCGGGGGTGAGGGCGGGCACCCTTCTGCACCATGACTCGGGGTGTGAGGGCGGGCACCCCATCAGTGCCATGAACCGGGGTGTGAGGCCGGGGCACCCCTTCTGTGACATGACCCGGGGTGTGAGGCACCCACATGACCCGGGGAGTGAGGTCCGGGCACCCCTTTAGTGACATGACCCGGGGTATGAGGGCCGGGCACCCCTTCAGCACCATGAAACGGGGTGTGAGTGCCGGGCACCCATACCGTGGTTTGAACCAGGGTGTGAGGGCCGGGCACCCCTTCACATGACCCGGGGTGTCAGGGCCGGTCACCCCTTCACATGACCCGGGGTGTAAGGGCCGGGCACCCCTTCAGTGCCCTGACCCTGGGTGTGAGGACCGGACACCAATTCAGTGAAATGACTCTGGGTGTGACGGCCTGGCTCCCCTTCAGTGACATGACCTGGGGTGTGAGGGCTGGGCATCCCTTCAGTGACATGACCCGGGGTGTGAGGGCCGGGCACCCTTTCAGTGACATGTCCCAGGGTGTGAGGGCCGGGCACCCTTTCAGTGCCATGAAACGGGGTGTGAAGGCCGGGCACCCCTACAGTGCCATGAATCGGGGGTGTGAGGGCCTGGCTCAGTTAAGTGCCATGAATCTGGGTGTGAGGTCGGGCACCCCTTCAGTGACATGACCCGGGGTGTGAGGGCCGGGCACCCCTCAGCATCATGCCCAGGGGTGTGAGGGCCGGGCACCCCTTCAGTGACATGACCCGGGGTGTGAGGGCCGGGCACCCCTTTAGTGACATGACCCGGGGTGCGGGTCGGGCACCCCTCCAGCACCATGACCCGGAGTGTGAGGGCCGGGCAACCCTCCAGCACCATGGCCCGGTATGAGGGCCGGGCACCCATCCAGCACCATGGCCCGGGGTGTGAGGGCCGGACACCCATTCAGTGACATGACCCGGTGTGTGACGGTCGGGCCCCACTTCAGTGACATGACCCGGGGTGTGAGGGCCGGGCACCCCTCCAGCACCATGACCCGGGGTGTGAGGGCCGCGCACCCCTTTAGTGTCATGAACCGGGGTGTGAGGGCCGGGCACCCTTTCAGTGCCATGAAACAGGGTGTGAGGGCCGAGCACCCCACCAGTGCTGCGAACCGGGGTATGAGGGCCGGGCACCCTTTCACATGACGTGGGGTGTGAGGGCCTGGCTCGATTTCAGTGCCATCAATCGGGTTGTTAGGGCCGGGAACCCCATCAGCACCATGACCCGGGGTGTGAAGGCCGGGCACCCCTCCAGCACCATGGCCCGGGGTGTGAGGGCCGGACACCCATTCAGTGACATGACCCGGGGTGTGCCGGCCGGGCACCCCATCAGTGCCATGAGCCAGGGAGTGAGGGCCGGGCTCCCCTTCAGTGCCATGACCCGGGGTTTGAGGCCCGGGCACCCTTTCAGTGACATGACCCGGGGTGTGAGGGCCGGGCACCCTTTCAGTGCCATGAACCGGGGTGTGAGGGCCGGGAACCCCTTAAGTGCCATGAAACGGGGTGTGAGTGCCGGGCACCCTTACAGTGCTGTGAACCAGGGTGTGAGGGCCGGGCACCCCTTCACATGACCCGGGGTGTGAGGACCGGGCACCCCTTCTCATGACCTGTGAGGGCGGCACCTTCACATGACCCGGGGTGTGGGCCGGGCATCCTTCAGCACCATGAAACGGGGTGTGAGTGCGGGCACCCATACCGTGGTTAGAACTAGGTGGAGGCTGGCACCTTCACATGACCGGGGTGTCAGGCTGGGGCACCCTTCAGTGCCCTGACCCGGGGTGTGAGGACCGACACCATCAGTAGTCAGACTGGGGGACGGCCGGGCCCCTTCAGTGACATGACCTGGGGTGTGAGGGCTGGGCATCCTTCAGTGACATGACGGGGTGAGGGCTGGCACCCTTTGTGACATGTCCCGGGGTGTGAGGGCCGGGCACCCTTTCAGTGCCATGAAACAGGGTTGAACGGGCACCCTACAGTGCCATGAATCGGGGTGTGAGGCCTGGCCTGGAATTTAAGTGCCATGAACGGGGTGGAGGGTCGGGCACCTTCAGTGACATGACCCGGGGTGTGAGGCTGGCACCCTCCAGCACCATGCCCCAGGGTGTGAGGGCCGGGCACCCTTCAGTGACATGACCCGGGTGTGAGGGCCGGGCACCCCTTTAGTGACATGACCCGGGTGTGAGGGTCGGGCACCCCTCCAGCACCATGACCCGGAGTGTGAGGCTGGCACCCTCCAGCACCATGGCCCGGTGAGGGCCGGGCACCCATCCAGCACCATGGCCCAGGGGTGTGAGGGCCGACACCCATTCAGTGACATGACCCCTGGTGACGGTCGGGCCCCACTTCAGTGACATGACCCGGGGTGTGAGGGCTGGCACCCTCCAGCACCATGACCTGGGTGTGAGGGCGCACCCCTTTAGTGTCATGAACTGGGTGGAGGGCCGGGCACCTTTCAGTGCCATGAAACAGGGTGTGAGGGCCGGGCACCCCACAAGTGCTGGGAACTGGGGTGAGGGCCGGGCACCTTCCATGACGTGGGGTGAGGCCTGCCTGATTTCAGTGCCATCAATCGGGTTGTTAGGGCCGGGTACCCCATCAGCACCATGACCGGTGTGAAGGCCGGGCACCCTCCAGCACCATGGCCTGGGGTGTGAGGCCGACACCCATTCAGTGACATGACACGGGGTGAGCGGGCCGGGCACCCCATCAGTGCCATGAGCCAGGAGGAGGGCTGGCCCCTTCAGTGCCATGACCTGGGGTTTGAGGCCGGGCACCCTTCAGTGACATGACCCGGTGTGAGGCTGGAACCCTTATGCCATGAAACGGGGTGTGAGTGCCGGGCACCCTTACAGTGCTGTGAACCAGGGTGTGAGGCCGGGCACCCCTTCACATGACCCGGGGTGTGAGGACCGGCACCCTTCTCATGACCCGAGGAGTGAGGGCTGGCACCCCATCAGTGCCATGAACTGGGAGTGAGGGCCGTGCTCTTCAGTGGCGACCTGGGTTTGAGGCCGGCACTTTCAGTGATATGACACGGGGTGTGGAGGGCACCCTTATGCCAGGAAACCGGGTGAGAGTGCCGGGCACCCATACAGTGCTTAAACCAGGGTGTGATCCGGCACTTCACATGACCCGGGGTGTCAGGCCGGCACCCTCTAGCACCAGGACCTGGGGTGTAAGGGCGGCACCCCATCAGTGCCATGAACCGTGATGAGAGGGCCAGGAACCCCTTAAGTGCCAGGAAACAGGGTGTGAGTGCGGGCACCACAGTGCTGTGAACCAGGGTGTGAGGCCGGGCACCTTCACATGACCGGGTGTGAGGGCGGGCACCTTCACATGACCCGGGGAGTGAGGGGCCAGGCCCAATCAGTGCCATGACCAGGGGTTTGAGGCCAGACTCTTTCAGTGATAAGACACGGGGTGTGAGGGCAGGCACCTACAGTGCCCTGTCCTGGGGTGAGCCGGGCACCCCATCAGTGCCATGAACCGTGATGGGGCGGGCACCCCTTCAGTGCCAGAAACGGGGTGTGAGGGGGGCACACAGTGTTATGAACCGGGGTGTGGGGGCCTGGCACCCCTTCACATGACCAGGTGTAGGGCTGGGCACTTCAGTGCCCTGTCCCGGGGTATGGCCGGGCACCCTCCAGCGCCATGGCTCGGGTCTGAGGCAGGGCACCCATTCAGTACATGACCAGGGGTGTGTCGGCCGGGCACCCCTTCAGTGATAATGACCCGGGGTGTGAGGGCCAGTGCCCCTTCAGCACCATGCCCCGGGGTGTGAGGGCCGAGCACCCTAGCACCATGACCCGGGTGTGAGGGCCAGGCTTCCTCAGTGCAATGAAACAGGTGTGAGGCCGGGCACCCCAGTGCTTTGGGCAGATGTGAGCCCGGGCACCCCATCACATGACCCGGGGTGTGAGGCCGGGCCCCCTTCAGCACCATGACTCGGGGTGTGAGGGCGGCACCCATCAAAGCCATGAACCGGGGTGTGACCGGGCACCCTTCAGTGCCATGAACATGGGTGTGAGGGCCGGGCACCCTTCAGTGCTATGAACCGGGGTGTGAGGGCCGGGCACCCTTTCAGTGCCCTGAACAGGGGTGTGAAGGCCGGGCACCTACAGTGCTGTCAACCAGGGTGTGAGGCCGGGCACCCTTCACAGTACCCGGGGTGTGAGGGCGGGCACCCTTCAAATGACCCGGGGTGTGAGGGCGGCACCCCTTCAAATGACCCGGGGTGTGAGGGCCGGGCACCTGTGACGACCAGGGTGCAGGTCCGGGCCCCCCCCCAGCACCATGACCCAGGTGTAAGGTCAGGTACCCCTCAGCACCATGGCCCGTGGTGTGGGGCGGACACCAAGTCAGTGACATGCAGGTGTGGTGGGCCGGCTTTAGTGCCATGAAACAGGGTGTGAGGGCCGGGCACTAGTGCTGTGAACCCAGGTGTGAGGGCCAGTACCCTTCACATGACCCGGGGTGTGAGGCCAGGCGCCCCTTCACATGACCCGGGGTGTGAGGGCCAGGCACCCCTTCAGCACCATGACTGGGTGTGAGACGGGCACCCCATCAGTGCCTTGAACAGGGGAGTGAGGCCGGGCTCCCATTCAGTGCCATGACCCAGGGTGTGAGGTCCTGGCACCCCATCAATGCCATGAGAACAGGTGTGAGGGCCGGGCACCCCTTCAGTGACATGACCGGGTGTGAGGCCGTTTTGCACCATGACTCAGGGGTGAGGCCGGGCACCCCATCAGTGCCATGAACCGGGTGTGTGAGGGCCGGGCACCCCCTTCTCTGACATGACCCGGGTGTGGGCCGGGCACCCTTCACATAACCCGGGGTGTGAGGCCGCCCTTCACATGACCCGGGTGTGAGGGCCGGGCACCCTTCAGCACCATGAAACGGGGTGTGAGTGCCGGGCACCCATACCGTGGTTAGAACCAGGATGAGGGCCGGCACCCCTTCACATGACCTGACCCGGGGTGAGGACCGGACCAATTCAGTGAAATGACTGGTGTGACGGCCGGGCTCTTCAGTGACATGACCTGGGGTGTGAGGGCCTGGCTCGAATTTAAGTGCCATGAATCGGGGTGTGAGGGTCGGGCACCCATTCAGTGACATGACCCGGGTGCGAGGGTCGGGCACCCCTCCAGCACAATGACCCGGAGTGTGAGGGCCGGGCAACCCTCCAGCACCATGGCCCGGTATGAGGGCCGGGCACCCATCCAGCACCATGGCCCGGGGTGTGAGGGCGGACACCCATTCAGTGACATGTCCCGGTGTGTGACGGTCGGGCCCCACTTCAGTGACATGACCCGGGGTGTGAGGGCCGGGCACCCCTCCAGCACCATGACCTGGGTGTGAGGCCGCGCACCCCTTTAGTGTCATGAACCGGGGAGGCACCCTGCCAGGAACAGGGTGTGAGGGCTGGCACCCTTCAAGCATGAAACAGGGTGAGAGTCCTGGCACCCTACAGTGCTAAACGGGGTGTGAGGGTCCGGCACCCCTTCACATGACCGGGGTGTGAGGGCCTGGCTCGATTTCAGTGCCATCAATCGGGTTGTTAGGGCCGGCAACCCCATCAGCACCATGACGACCGGGTGTGAAGGCAGGCACCCTCCAGCAATCGGCCTGGGTGTGAGGGCCGGACACCCATTCAGTGACATGACCTGGGTGTGCCGGCCGGGCACCCCATCATGCCATGAGCCGGGGGAGGAGGGCTGGCCCTCTCAGTGCCATGACCTGGGGTTTGAGGCCCGGGCACCCTTTCAGTGACATGACCGGGGTGTGAGGGCCGGAACCCATTAAGTGCCATGAAACGGGGTGTGAGTGCCGGGCACCCTTATAGTGCTGTGAAACAGGGTGTGAGGGCCGGGCACCCTTCACATGACCCGGGGTGTGAGGACCGGGCACCCTTCTATGACCCGAGGAGTGAAGGCCGGGCACCCCATCAGTGCCATGAAACGGGGAGTGAGGGCCGTGCCCCTTCTCTGTGCCATGACCCGGGGTTTGAGGCCCGGCACCCTTTCAGTGATATGACACGGGTGTGAGGGCCGGGCACCCTAAGTGCCATGAAACCGGGTGAGAGTGCCGGGCACCCATAGTGCTTTAAACCAGGGTGTGAGGGTCCGGCACCCTTCACATGACCCGGGTGTCAGGGCCGGGCACCCTCTAGCACCAGGACCTGGGTGTAAGGGGCGGCACCCCATCAGTGCCATGAACCGTGATGAGAGGCCGGAACCCCTATGCCATGAAACGGGGTGTGAGTGACGGGCACTCCCTAGTGCTGTGAACCAGGGTGTGAGGGCCGGGCACCCTCACATGACCCGGGTGTGAGGGCCGGGCACCCCTCACATGACCCGGGGAGTGAGGGCCGGGCACCCAATCAGTGCCATGACCCGGGGTTTGAGGCCCGGGCACCCTTTCAGTGATATGACACGGGGTGTGAGGGCCGGGCACCTACAGTGCCCTGTCCTGGGAGTGAGGCCGGGCACCCCATCAGTGCCATGAAATTGAGAGGGCCGGGCAACCCCTTCAGTGCCAGGAACGGGGTGTGAGGGCAGGCACCCCTATGTTATGAACGGGGTGTGAGGCTGCATTATGACCTGGGGTGTAAGGGCTGGGCACCCATTCAGTGCCCTGTCCCGGGGTATGAGGCCGGGCACCCTCCAGCGCCATGGCTCGGGGTCTGAGGGCAGGGCACCCATTCAGTGACATGACCAGGGGTGTGACGGCCGGGCACTTCAGTGATAATGACCGGGGTGTGAGGGCTGTACCCCTCCAGCACCATGCCCGGGTGTGAGGGCCGAGCACCTCCAGCACCATGACTCGGGGTGAGCGGCACCCATCAGTGCGAACGGGGTGAGGGCCGGGCACCCTTCAGTGCTGAACAAGGGTGTGAGGGCCGGGCACCCTTCAGTGCTGAACCGGGGTGTGAGGGCCGGGCACCCTTTCAGTGCAATGAAACGGGGTGTGAAGGCCGGGCACCCCTACAGTGCTTTGAACCGGAGTGTGAGCGCCGGGCACCCCATCACATGACCCGGGTGTGAGGGCGGGCACCCTTCAGCACCATGACTCGGGTGTGAGGCCGGGCACCCCATCAATGCCATGAACCGGGGTGTGAGGGCCGGGCACCCCTTCAGTGCCATGAACACGGGTGAGGGCCGGGCACCCCTTCAGTGCTATGAACCGTGAGGGCTGGGCACTTTAGTGACCTGGAAACGGGGTGTGAAGGCCGGGCACCCCTACAGTGCTGTCAACCGGGTGTGAGGCCGGGCACCCTTCACAGTACCTGGGGTGTGAGGTCAGCCCCTTCAGCACCATGACTGGGTGTGAGGCGGGCACCCCTTCACAGGACCGGGTGTCAGGCGGGCACCATAAGTGCCATGAACCGTGGTGAGGGCCGGGCACTCCTTCAGTGCCATGAACTGGGGTGTGAGGGCCAGGCACCCTTTCAGTGCCCTGAAACGGGTGTGAAGGCCGGGCACCCCTACAGTGCTGTGAACCAGGGTGTGAGGGCCGGGCACCCTTCACATGACCGGATGTGAGGGCCGGGCACTTCTTCAAATGACCGGGGTGTGAGGGCCGGGCACCCCTTCAGCACAATGACTCGGGGTGTGAGGGCCGGGCACCCCTTTCACATGACCCGGGTGTCAGGCCGGGCACCCCCAGCACCATGACCTGGGGTGTGAAGGCGGGCACCCCATAAGTGCCATGAACCGTGGTGTGAGGCGGCACCCTTCAGTGCATGAACTGGGGTGTGAGGCCGGGCACCAGTGCCATGAAACGGGTGTGAGCCGGCACCCCCACTGAACCAGGTGTGAGGGCGGGCACCTTCCGACCAGGATGTGGGGCCGGCACCCCAAATGACCGGGGTGAGGGCGGCACCTAGTGTGACCGGGGTGTGAGGCCGGCACCTTCCTATGACCAGGTGTCAGGGCCGGCACCCCAGCACCATGAAACCGGGTGTGAAGGCGGGCACCCCAAGTGCCATGAACCGGGTGTGAGGGCCAGGCACCCCTTCAGTGCCATGAAATTGGGTGTGGGGCAGGGCACCCTACAGTGTTATGAACCGGGTGTGAGGGCCGCACCCCTTCACATGACCCGGGGTGTGGGGCTGGGCACCTTTAGTGCCCTAACCCCGGGGTGTGAGGCCGGGCACCCGTCCAGCACCATGGCCCGGGGTGTGAGGGCCGGACACCAATTCAGTGACATGACCCGGGGTGTGAGGGTTGGGCATCCCTATAGTGACATGACACGGGGTGTGTGGGTCGGGCACCCTTTCAGTGACATATCCCGGGTGTGAGGGCCGGGCACCCTTTCAGTGCCATGAAACAGGGTGTGAAGGCAGGGCACCCCTTAAGTGCCATGAAACGGGGTGTGAGTGCCGGGCACCCTTACAGTTCTGTGAACCAGGGTGTGAGGGCCGGGCACCCCTTCACATGACCCGGGGTGTGAGGGCCGGGCACCCCTTCACATGACCCGGGGAGTGAGGGCTGGCACCCCTTCAGCAGCATGACTCGGGGTGTGAAGGCTGGGCACCCCCTTCAGTGCCCTGTCCCGTGTATGAGGGCCGGCACCCCCTCCAGCACCATGGCTCGGGGTCTGAGGGCAGGGCACCCATTCAGTGACATGACCCGGGGTGTGACGGCCGGGCACCCCTTCAGTGACATGACCCGGGGTGTGAGGGCCGGGTATCCCTCCAGCACCATGCCCCGCGGTGTGAGGGCCGAGCACCCCTCCAGCACCATGACCCGGAGTGTGAGGGCCGGGCACCCATTCAGTGCCATGAAACGGGGTGTGAAGGCCGGGCACCCCTACAGTGCTTTGAACCGGAGTGTGAGCGCCGGGCACCCCATCACATGACCCGGGGTGTGAGGGCCGGGCACCCCTTCAGCACCATGACTCGGGGTGTGAGAGCCGGGCACCCCATCAAAGCCATGAACCGGGGTGTGAGGGCCGGGCACCCCTCAGTGACATGACCTGGGGAGGAGGGGCTGGGCACCCTTAGGTGACATACCTGTGAGGGTCAGGACCCCTCCCAGCATCATGACCCGGAGTGTGAGGCAGGGCACTCCTTTTCTCAGTGCCATGAACACGGGGTGAGGCCGGGCACCCCCAGCACCATGCCCTGGGTGAGGTGGCCGGGCACCCTTTAGTGCTATAAACCTGGTGTGAGGGCTGGTCACCTTTTCAGTGACATAACTGTGTGAGGATCTGCACCCTTTAGTGACATGACCCGGGGTGCGAGGGCCGGGCACCCCTCCAGCACCATGGCTCGGGGGTGTCAGGGCCGGACACCCATTCAGTGACATGACCCGGGGTGGGACGGCCGGGCACCCCTTTAGTGCCATGAACCTGGGTGTGAGGGCCGGTCACTCCTTCAGTGACATGACCCGGGGTGTGAGGGGCGGGCACCCCTTCAGTGCCATGAACCTGGGTGCTAAGGCCGACCACCCCTCCAGCACCATGACCCGGAGTGTGAGGGCCGGACACCCCTTCAGTGCCATGAACCGGGGTGTGACGGCCGGGCACCCCTTCATTGACATGACTCGGGGTGTGAGGGTCGGGCACCCTTTCAGTGCCATGAAACGGGGTGTGAAAGCCGGGCACCCCTACAGTGCTGTGACCCGGGGTGTGAAAGCCGGGCACCCCTTCACATGACCCGAGGTGTGAGGGCCGGGCACCCCTTCACATGACCCAAGGTGTGAGGGCCAGGCACCCCTTCATTACCATGACTCGTGGTGTGAGGGGCGGGTACCCCATCAGTGCCCTGAACAGGTTTGTGAGGGCCGGGCACCCCATCAGTGCCATGACCCGGGGAGTGAGGGCCATGCACACCTTCAGTGACATGACCTGGGGTGTGAGGGGCGGTCACCCTTTTAGTGACATGACCCGGGGTGTGAGGGCCGGGGACCCCTCCAGCACCATGACCCGGAGTGTGAGGGCCGGGCACCCCTTCAGTGCCAAGAACAGGGGTGTGAGAGCCGGGCACCCTTTCAGTGCCATGAACCGGGGTGTGAGGGCTGGGCACCCCTTCACATGACCCGGGGTGTGAGGGCTGGGGACACCTTCAGCACCATGACTCGGGGTGTGAGGGCCGGGCACCCCATCAGTGCCATGAACCGGGGTGTGAGGGCCGGGCACCCCATCAGTGCCATGACCCGGGGTGTGAGGGCCGGGCTCCCCTTTAGTGCCATGACCCGGGGAGTGAGTCCCGGGCACCCTTTAAGTGACATGAACCGGGTTGTGAGGGCCGGGGACCCCTTCAGTGACATGACCCGGGGTGTCAGGATCGGGCACCCCTCCAGCACCATGAAACAGGTTGTGTGGGCAGGGAACCTCTACAGTGTTATGAACCAGGGTGTGAAGGCCGGGCACTCCTTCACATGACCCGGGGTGTAAGGGCCGGGCACCCCTTTAGTGACATGACCCGGGGTGTGGAGGCCGTGCACCCCTCCAAAACCATAGCCCGAGGTGTGAGGGCCGGACACCAAATCAGTAACATGACCCGGGGTGTGACGGCCGGTCTCCCCTTCAGTGACATGACCCGCGGTGTGAGGGCTGGGCACCACTTCAGTGACATGACCCGGGGTGTGAGGGCCGGGCACCCTTTCAGTGACATGTCCCGGGGTGTGAGGGCCGGGCACCCCTCCAGAACCATGACCCGGGGTGTTGAGGCTTGGCTCGATTTCAGTGCCATGAATCGGGGTGTGAGGGCCTGGCTCTATTTCAGTGCCATGAATCGGGGTGTGAGGGCCGGGCACCCCATCAGCACTATGACCCGGGGTGTGAGGGCCAGGTACCCCTCCAGCACCATGGCCCGGGATGTGAGGGCTGGACACCCATTCAGTGACAAGAACCGGGCTGTGACGAACGGGAAGACGTTCAGTGATATAACCCTGGGTGTGAGGGCCGGGCACCCGTTCAGTGCCATGAACCTGGGTGTGAGGGCCGGTCACACATTAAGTGACATGACCCGAAGTGTGAGGGCCGGGTACTCCATTAGGGACTTGACTCGGGGTGCGAGGGTCGGGCACCCCTCCAGCACCATGAACCGGAGTGTGAGGGCCAGGCACCCCTACAGTGCCATGAACCGGGGTGTGAGGGCCGGGCACGCCTTAAGTGCCATGAAACGGGGTGTGAGTGCCGGGCACCCCTTCAGCACCATTGCCCGTTGTGTGACGGCCGGACACCCATTCAGTGACATTGACCCGGGGTGTGACGGCCAGGAACCCGTTCAGTGACATGACACGGGGTGTGGTGGCCGGGCACCCCTTCAGTGCCATGAACCGGGGTGTGAGGGCCGGGCACCCCTTAAGTGCCATGAAACGGGGTGTGAGTGCAGGGCACCCCTCCAGCACCATGACTAGGGGTGTGAGGGCCGGATTCCTATTCAGTGACATGACCCTGGGTGTGACGGCCAAGCACCCCTTCAGTGACAAAACCCGGGGTGTGAGGGCCGGGTACCCCTCCAGCACCATGCCCCGGGGTGTGAGGGCCGGTCACTCCTTCAGTGACATGACCCGGGTGAAAGCCGGGCACCCTCTTCAGGACATGACCTGGGTGTGAGGGCCGAGATCCTCCAGCACCATGACCTTGAGCCTGATGGCCGGGCACCCCTTCAGTGACATGACCCGGGGTATGAGGGGCCGGGCACCCCCATAGGTGACATGACCTCGGGGTGTGAGGGCCGGGGACCCTCCAGCACCATGACCCGGGTAGTGTGGAGGGCCGGGCACCCTGTGCCATGAACAGGGTGTGGAGGCCCGTTCCAGTGACATGACCCGGGGTGTGGAGGCTGGTCACCCCCTTTAGGGGTGACATGACCCAAGTGTGAGGGCCTGGGACCCTCCAGCACCATGACCCGGAGGCAAGCAGGGCCAGGCACCACTTCAGTACTATGAATGGGTGTGGAGGGCCAAGACCTTCATAGCTCCTGACCTGGGGTGAGGCCGCACTATTTGCGCTATGAATCGGGGTGTGGAGGTGGCCGGGCACCCCTTCACATTAAATGACCTGGGTAAGAGGGCGGGGCACCCTCTGCAGCACCATATAGCCTGGAGGTGTGAGGCTGGCTGACTCACCCTAGAAGTGTCATGACTCCGGGGTGTGGGACGGCTGGTCTCAACTTCAGTGACATGACCTGGGTGTGAGGCATGCACCTTCAGTGACATGACCTGGGGTGTGGAGGTGGCCGGGCACTCTTTCTCATTGGACATGTCCTGGGGTGTGAGGGCCGGCACCCTCCAGAACCATGACCGAGTGTGTGGGAGGGCCGGGCACCCCTTCAGTACCATGACTAGGGGTGTGTGAGGGCTGGCACCCCTCCAGTGTCATGAAACCGGGGGTGAGGGCTGCACCCTTTCAGTGCCATGAAACAGGGTGTGAGGGCTGGACACCCCTACAGGCAAACTGGGTTGTACGGGGCACCCCGTCATGAAGCGGGTGTGAGGGTTTACCCTTCCTTCAGTGCCATGAATCGGGGTGTGGAGGCTGGGCACCTTCCGCGTTCATGACCCGGGGCAAGTTGGGGCTTGGGTCGATTTATGCCATGAATAAGGAGGCCTGATTTCAGTGCCAAGTGAATCGGGGTGTGAGGGCCGGGCACCCCATCAGCACATGATCTGGGGTGAAGGCCTGCACCCCTCCTGTCTGGCGGCCTGGGGTGTGAAGGCTGGGCTGACACCCATTCAGGACAAGACCGGCTGCGGACGGTAATCCGGGCAGACTTTCAGTGACATAACCCGGTAAGAGGGCCGGTCACCTTCAGTGACATGACCTGAGGTGACGGCCGGGCACCCTTAGGGACATGACCCGGGGTGTGAGGGCCGGCACTTCTTCAGTGCTATGCCCTGGGTGTGTGAGGGCTGGCACGCTCTTCTGCAGTGACAGGACCGGGGTGGAGGGCTGGCACCTTTAGTGACATCACTTGGGGTGTGAGGCCGGGGATCCCTCCAGCACTATGACCCAGAGTGTGAGGGTGGCTGGGCACCCCTTGAAGCATGAACAGGGGTGAGGGGGCTGGGCACCCTCTTCTAAAGCAAGGAATGGGTGAAGGCCGGGAACTCCTACAGTGTCGTGAACTGGGTGTGAGAGCTGGGCACCCTTCATGAGACCTGTGTGTGAGGGCTGGCACCCCTTCATGACCTGGGTGGGAGGGGCTGGCACCCCTTCAGCACCATGACTCTGTGGTGTGAGGGGCGGTAACTTCATCAGTGCCCCTGAACGGTTTATGAGGGCCGCATCAGTGCTATTACCCTGGGTGTGAGGGCCTCCTGCACACCTTCAGTGACATGACCTGGGTGTGAGGTGGGGCGGTCACCCCAGATGACCTGGATGTGAGGGCTGGGACCCTCCAGCACTACACGGAGGTGAGGGCTGGGCATCCTTTCAGCGTAAACGGGGTGTGAAGGCCATACACCTTCAGTGCTGTGAATTGGGGTGAGGGCCGGGCACCCCTTCACATGACCTGGGCAGGGCCGGGCACCCCTTCAGATGACCCGTGAGGGCCGCAACCTTCAGCACCATGTCTCGGGGGTGGGTGTGGGAGGTCCGGCACCCCATCGTAGTGCCATGAACTGGTGTGTGAGAGCCGGGCAACTCTTTAGTGCCATGACCCGGGAGTGAGTCCCGGCACCCTTTCAGTGACATGAACCGGGTGAGGCCGGGCACCTTCACATGACCCGGGGTGTAAGGGCCGGGCAAATCATTCAGTGACAAGACCCGGGCTGTAGACGAACAGGCAGACCTCAGTGATAACCCGGGGTGTGAGGGGCTGCACTTCTCCAGCAGCACCACATGCCCTGGGGTGAGGGCTGCACCCCTTCAGTGCTATGAAGAACCTGGGTGTGAGGGGCTGGTCACTCCTTCCAGTGACATGACCTGGGGTGTGGGAGGGCTGCACCCTTTAGGGACATGACCTGCAGGAGGCCCGGGCACCCTCCAGCACCATGACTCCAGAGTGCGGGGAGGGGCACCCCTCCAGCACGATGAGACCTGGGAGTGTGGAGGGTCGGGCACCCCTTCAGTGCCATGAATCGGGTGTGAGGGCCGCACCCTTCAGCAGCACCATGACACGGGTGAGGGCCTGGTCGATTTCAGTGCCATGAATCGGGGTGAGGCTGGCAACCCATCAAAACCATGCCCCGGGTGGAGGGGGCCGGTACCTCCAGCACCACATGCAGGTCTCCAAAGGGATGTGAGGGCTGACACCTATTCAGTGATGACACAAGACCTGGGCTAGACGAACGGGCAGATGTTCAGTGACATAACCCCGGTGTGTGAGGGCCGGGCACCCTTTCCAGTGCCATGAACCTGGGTGTGAGGGCTGGCCGGTCACACCCCAGTGACATGACCTGAAGTGTGAGGGTGGGGCCGGGGAACCCTTTAGACATGACACAGGTGAGGGTCGGGCACCCTCCAGCACCATGACCTGGAGTGAGGCCACCCTTCAGCTATGAACTGGAGTGTGAAAGCCGGGAACCCCTTTAGGGACATTAGACACAGGGTGAGGGTCGGCACCTCCAGCACCATGACCCGGAGTGAGGGCTGGGCACCAGCACAATGACCTGGGTGTGTAGGCGGGCACCCTCCATGGCACCATAGCCTGAGGTGTGAGGGTCGACACAACACTTAGTGTCATGACCTCGGGTGTGACGGCTGGTCTCAACTTCAGTGACATGACCTGGGTGTGAGGGCTGGGCACCCTTTCCCCAGTGACATGAGACCCGGGTGGGAGGGCCGGGCAACCTTTCATTGACATGTCCCGGTGGTGGGAGGGGCCGGGCACCCCTCCAGAACCATGACCCGGAGTGTGGCTGGCACCCCTTCAGTACCAAGGACTAGGTGAGGCTGGGCCGGGCACCCCTTCCAGTGTCATGAACTGGGGTGTGAGGGCCAAAGCCAGTGCCATGGTTGTGGGTGGGGTGTGTGGAGGGCTGGACACCCTACAGTGTTTCTGAACCAAGGGAGGGCCGGGTAACCCCGTCACATTGAAGCGTTGGGGAGGGTCGGGTACCCCTTCAGTGCCAAGAATCTGGGTGTGAGGGCCGGCACCCCTTCAGCACGACCCGGGGCTTGGCCGATTTTCAGTGCCAGCGAATCGGGGTGTGAGGGCCTGGCTGATTTCAGTGCCATGACCGGGTGGTGAGGGCCGGGCACCCCATCAGCACTATGACCTGGGGTGTGTGAAGGAAGGCCTGGCATACTTCTCCAGCACCATGGCTCCGGGTAAAGGCTGACACCTTATTCAGCATTGCAAGAGACCAAGACGGTGAACGGGCAGACTTTCAGTGACATAACCCGTGTGAGGGCCGGTCACTCCTTCACAGTGACATGACCAGGTGTGTGACGGTACCGGCACCCCTTTAGGACATGACCTGGGGTGGCTGGGCACCTCCAGCAAGTACCATGACCTGGAGTGTGGAGGGCCGGCACCCTTCTGCAGTGCCATGCCCCGTGAGGGTCGTGGGCACTTCTCCAGTGACATGGTAGACCCGTGTGAGGGCCGGGCACCAGTGACATCACTTGGGTGTGAGGGTCAGGGATCCCTCCAGCACTGGCGACCCAGAGTGTGAGGGCTGGCACCCCTTCAGTGCCATGAACAGGTGGAGAGGGCTGCACCCTGCCAAGTGAAACGGGCGTGTGAAGGCCGAACTCCTGGCAGTGTCGTGAACCGGGTGTGGAGAGCTGGGCACCCCTTCACATGACCCAAGTGAGGCCGGGCACCCTCACATGAATTCTGTGAGGGCTGGGCACCCTTCAGCACCATGAGACTCGGTGTGAGGGGCATGCACCATCAGTGCCCTGAACGTTTATGAGGCCGGGCATCCCATCAGTGCTATTGCCACTGGGTGTGAGGGCCCCACACCTTCAGTGACATGACCTGGGTGTGAGGGCGGTCACCCCTTTAGCATTACGATTCCGGGATGTGGAGGGTTGGGGACCCCTCCAGCACCATGACTCCGGAGTGTGAGGTACGGGCATCCTTCTTCGCAGTGCCATGAAGGTGTGGAAGGCCGAGCACACCTTCAGTGCTGTGAATTGGGTGGTGGGCCGGGCACTCTTCACATGACCCGGGGCTGGGCACCCCTTCACATGACCCGGGTGTGGGAGGGCCGCACACTTCAGCACCATGTCTCGGGTGTGAGGTCCGGGCACCCCACTGCGCCATGAACTGTGACCCGCACCCATCAGTGCCATGACCTGGGGTGTGTGGAGGGTCATTCCCTTTTTATGCCAGCGACCCGGGAGGAGTCCTGGCACCTTTCAGCGCAAGACGCCATGAACCGGGGTGAGGGCCGGGCACCCCTTCCACATGACCTGGGGTGTAAGGGCCGGGTAACCTATTCAGTGACAAGACCGGCTGTGACGAACAGGCAGACCTTTCTAGTGACATAACCTGGGTGGGAGGGCCATGCACCTCCTTTTAAAGCACCATGCCCCGCTGGGTGAGGTCCGGGTTTCTTCGCTTGGCGAACCTGGTGTGTGAGGGCTGGTCACCTTCAGTGACATGACCTGCGGGAGGGCTGGGCACCCCTTTTTAGGGACATGACCGGGGTAAGAGGCCCGGCACCCCTCCAGCACCATGACCCAGGAGGCGATGGCCGGGCACCCCCTCCAGCACCCATGACCCGGAGTGTGAGGGTCGGGCACCCTTCAGTGCCATGAATCGGGTGCGGCCGGGCAACTTCAGCACCCATGACACGGGTGTGGGAGGGCCTGCCTGATTTCAGTGCCATGAATCGGGGTGTGAGGGCCGGGCAACCCATCAGCACTGGCGCCCCGGGTGTGGCCGGGTACCCTCCAGCACCATGGCCTGATGTGAGGGGCTGACACCCATTCACAGTGACAAGACCTGGCTGTGACGAACGTAAGCCGTTCAGTGACATAACCCGGGTGTGAGGGCTACTCTCCAGCACTCCATGACCCCGGTGTGAGGGCTGGGCACCCCCTTCAGTGCCATGAATCCCAGGAGGGGCCGGCTCACCTTCCAGTGACATGACCTGAAGTGAGGGCTGGGAACCCCTTTTAGGACATGACACAGGGTGCGAGGGCGGCACCCTCCCGCAGCACCATGACCCGGGAGGTGAGGGCCGGGCACCCCTTCGCGCCATGAACTGAGTAGAAGCCGGGTACCTTAAGTGCCATGAGGAACGGAGGTGAGTGCCGGGCACCCTTCAGCACTATGGCCCGTGGGTGGAGGGCCGGACCGCATTCAGTGACATTGACCTGGGGTGTGTGGCCGGGCAAGTAACCTCTCTTCAGTGCCGTGAACTGGGGTGTGCGGGCTGGGCACCCTTAAGTGCTGCTTTATGGGTGTGAGTAGGGCACCCCTCCAGCACTACATGACCCGGAGTGTAGGGGCCGGGCACCCCTTCAGTGCCATGAACTGGGGTGAGGGCCAGGCACAATTTAAGTGGCGGATGTGGGTGCTGGGCACCCTTCAGCACCATGGCCTGGGTGAGGGCCGGACACCCATTCAGTGACATGACCTCGGGTGTGAGGTGTAGGCCTCTTACCCTCTGCAGCACCATGCCCCCGGGTGAGGGCACCTCTTTAGTGCCTTGAACTCTGTGTGAGGCCGCACTCCTTCAGTGACATGACTCGTGGTGTGAGGGGCGTGCACCCCATCAGTGCCCTGAACCGGTTTATGAGGGCCGGGCATCCCATCAGTGCCATTACCCGGGGTGTGAGGGCCCTGCACACCTTCAGTGACATGACCCGGGGTGTGAGGGGCGGTCACCCCTTTAGTGACATGACCCGGGATGTGAGGGCCGGGGACCCCTCCAGCACCATGACCCGGAGTGTGAGGGCTGGGCATCCTTTCAGTGCCATGAAACGGGGTGTGAAGGCCGAGCACACCTTCAGTGCTGTGAATTGGGGTGTGAGGGCCGGGCACCCCTTCACATGACCCGGGGTGTGTGGGCCGGGCACCCCTTCACATGACCGGGGGAGTGAGGGCCGGGCACACCTTCAGCACCATGTCTCGGGGTGTGAGGTCCGGGCACCCCATCAGTGCCATGAACCGGGGTGTGAGAGCCGGGCACCCCATCAGTGCCATGACCCGGGATGTGAGGGCCGGGGACCCCTCCAGCACCATGACCCGGAGTGTGAGGGCCGGGCACCCTTTCAGTGACATGAACCGGGGTGTGAGGGCCGGGCACCCCTTCACATGACCCGGGGTGTAAGGGCCGGGCACCTATTCAGTGACAAGACCCGGGCTGTGACGAACAGGCAGACCTTCAGTGACATAACCCGGGGTGTGAGGGCCATGCACCCCTCCAGCACCATGCCCCGGGGTGTGAGGTCCGGGCACCCCTTCAGTGCCATGAACCTGGGTGTGAGGGCCGGTCACTCCTTCAGTGACATGACCCGGGGTGTGAGGGCCGGGCACCCCTTTAGGGACATGACCCGGGGTGCGAGGCCCGGGCACCCCTCCAGCACCATGACCCAGAGTGCGATGGCCGGGCACCCCTCCAGCACGATGACCCGGAGTGTGAGGGTCGGGCACCCCTTCAGTGCCATGAATCGGGGTGTGAGGGCCGGGCACCCCTTCAGCACCATGACACGGGGTGTGAGGGCCTGGCTCGATTTCAGTGCCATGAATCGGGGTGTGAGGGCCGGGCAACCCATCAGCACTATGCCCCGGGGTGTGAGGGCCGGGTACCCCTCCAGCACCATGGCCCGGGATGTGAGGGCTGGACACCCATTCAGTGACAAGACCTGGGCTGTGACGAACGGGCAGATGTTCAGTGACATAACCCGGGGTGTGAGGGCCGGGCACCCCTCCAGCACCATGACCCCGGGTGTGAGGGCCGGGCTCCCCTTCAGTGCCATGAACCTGGGTGTGAGGGCCGGTCACACCTTCAGTGACATGACCCGAAGTGTGAGGGCCGGGAACCCCTTTAGGGACATGACACAGGGTGCGAGGGTCGGGCACCCTCAGCACCATGACCCAGGTGTGAGGCCAGGCATCCCAGTGCCATGAACCCGGAGTGCTTGAAAGCCGGGTACCCCTTAGAGTGCCATGAAACGGAGTGTAGTGCAGGCACCCCTTCAGCACCATGGCCCACGTGGTGTGAGGTGGGACACCCATTCAGTGACATTGACCTGGGGTGTGGTGGCAGGCACCCCTTGGTGCAGTGAACCAGGGTGTGAGGGCGTGCCCATAAGTGCCATGAAACGGGGTGTGAGTGCAGGGCACCTCCAGCACACGGCCCGGAGTGTGGCCAGGCACCCCTTCAGTGCCATGAACTGGGGTGTGAGGGCCAGAGCACATAAGTGGCGGGGTGTGAGGGTCGGGCACCCCTCCAGCACCATGGCCCGGGGTGTGAGGGCCGGACACCCATTCAGTGACAAGACCCGGGCTGTGACGAACGGGCAGACCATCAGTGACATAACCCGGGGTGTGAGGGCCGGGCACCCCTTCAGTGCCATGAACCTGGGTGTGAGGGCCGGTCACTCCTTCAGTGACATGACCCGGGGTGTGAGGGCCGGGCACCCCTTCAGTGCCATGAACCTGGGTGCTAGGGCCGAGCACCCCTCCAGCACCATGACCCGGAGTGTGAGGGCCGGGCACCCCTTCAGTGCCATGAACCGGGGTGTGACGGCCGGGCACCCTATTAGTGACATGACCCGGGGTGTGAGGGCCGGGTACCCTTTCAGTGCCATGAAACGGGTTGTGAAGGCCGGCCACCCCTACAGTGCTGTGAACCGGGGTGTGAGGGCCGGGCACCCCGTCACATGACCCGGGGTGTGAGGGCCGGGCACCACTTCACATGACCCAGGTGTGAGGCCGGACACTCCTTCAAATGACTTCCAGGGTGTGAGGGCAGGCACCTGCTAGTGACATGACCCGGGGTGTGAGGGCCGGGGATCCCTCCAGCACCATGAAGCAGGGTGTGAGTGCCCAGGCACCCTTGATGCTTTGAACCAGGGTGTGAGCCGGGCACCTTCACATGACCCGGGGGTGTCAGGGGTCAGGCACCCCTCAGCACCATGACCCGGGGTGTGAGGGCCAGGCACCCCATCAGTGCCATGAACCGGGGTGTTATGGCCGGGCACCCCTTAAATGCCATGAAACGGGTTGTGAGGGCAGGGCACCCCTACAGTGTTATAAACCGGGGTGTGAGGGCCGGACACTCCTTCAAATGACCCGGGGTGTGAGGGCCGGGCACCTCTTTAGTGACATGACCTGGGGTGTGAAGGCCGGGGATCCCTCCAGCACCATGAAACGGGGTGTGAGTGCCAGGCACCCATACAGTGCTTTGAACCAGGGTGTGAGGGCCGGGCACCCCTTCACATGACCCGGGGTGTCAGGGTCGGGCACCCCTCCAGCACCATGACCCGGGGTGTGAGGGCCGGGCACCCCATCAGTGCCATGAACCTGGGTGTTATGGCCGGGCACCCCTTCACATGACCCGGGGTGTAGGGCCAGGCACCCCAGTGACCCGGGGGTGAGGGCGGGCCTTTCAGTGCCCATGAATCCAGGGTGTGAGGGCCAGGCACCCTTCAGCACAATGACCCGGGTGTGGGAGGGCGGGCACCTCCAGCACCAGCCCGAGGTGTGAGAGCTGACACCAATTCAGACATCTCCCGGGTGTGACGGCTGGTCTCCTTCAGTGACATGACCTGGGGTGTGAGGGCTGGGCACCCTTCAGTGACATGACCTGGGTGGCTGGCACCCTTTAGTGACATGACCTGGCCAGGGAGGGCTTGGGCACCCCTTCACATGACCCGGAGTGTGAGGGCAGGGCACCCCTTCAGTGTCATGAACAGGGGTGAGGGCTGGCACCCTCAGTGCGCTATGAAACGGGTGTGAGAGCCGGGCACCCCTTCATGACCTGGGGGCTGGGCACCCTTCACATGACCCGGGGTGTGAGTGCCGGGCACCCTTCAGCACCATGACTGTGGTGTGAGGGGCGGAACCCCATCAGTGCCCTGAACCGGTTTGAGAGGGCCGGGCACCCCATCAGTTTCATGACCCGGGGAGGAGGACCCTGCACACCTTCCAGTGACATGACCCAGGGTGTGAGGCGGTCACCCCTAGTGACATGACCCGGGGTGTGAGGCCGGGGACCCCTCCAGCACCATGACCCGGAGTAGGGGCCGGGCACCCTTCAGTGCCAAGAACAGGTGGGGCCAACCCTTCAGTGCCATGAACCGGGGTTGAGGTTCTGGCACCCTTGCATCAAACGGGGTGTGAAGGCCGGGCAAACCTTCAGTGCTGTGAACTGGGTGTGAGGGCTGGCACCCTTTCAGTGCGAAACGGGGTGTGAGTGCAGGGCACCCTCCAGCACCACAGGTGAGGGGCTGACACACCCATTCAGTGACATGACCTGGTAGGGCTGGGCACCCCTTCAGTGACAAGACCCGGGGTGTGAGGGCCGGGCCATGGTGCTGAAGGGGTGCCCGGCACTCACATCCCGCCACTCTAAGGTGTGCCCGGCCCTCACACCCCAGTTCATGGCACCGGGAAGGGGTGCCCCGCCCTCACACCTCGGTCATGGTGCTGGAGGTCCCCGCCCTCACACCCAGATTCATGGCACTGAAATCGAGCCAAGCCCCAACACCCCGGTCATGGTTTGGTGCCCGGCCCACACCCAGCCATGGCACTAGGGGTGCCCGACTCACTCCCACCAGGTGCCCGGCCATCACACCGGGTCATGGTTCTGGAGGGGTGCCCGCCCTCCACCCGGACATGTCACGGTGCTGCCTCACACCCGGGTCAGGTCACTGAAGGTACTTCCAGCCCTCACACCCGGGTCATGTCACTGAAGGGGAGACCAGCCCTCACACCCGGGTCATGACACTGATTTGGTGCCCGCCATCACACCTCTGGCTAGTGGTTTGAGGGGTGCACGGCCTCCACACCCGGGTCATGTCACTGAAGGGGTGCCCGCCTACACCCCGGGCCGCATGAGGTGCCGGCTCACACCCGGTTCATGACACTGGGTGCCCCGCCTCACACTCGGGTCATGGTGCTGGAGGGGTGCCCCACCGCACTCCCCGGTCATGTCCTGGTGCCCGCTCACCTCGTCATGTCACTGAAGTGACCGGCCCTCACACCACAGCCGCGGCACCGGTGCCCGGCCTCACACCCGGGGCATGGTGCTGAGGGTGCCCGGCCCTCACACCCCGGGTTATATCAATAAACGTCCGCCTCGCTTCAGCCCGGGTCTTGTCACTGAATGGTGGGTCCAGCCTCACATCCCGGCCATGGTGTTGGTAGGTACTCGGCCTCACACCCCGGGTCATGATAAGTGCCGCCCTCACCCCATTCCATGGCACTGAACGAGCCAGGTCTCACACCCCGATCATGGCGGCACCAAAATCGAGCCAAGACTCACCCCGTCGCTGAAGGGGTCCCGGCCCCGCCACCACCCGTCACTGAAGGTGCCCAGCCGTTACACCCCGGTCGTCACTGGAGACCGGCCGTCACAACCCGGTCATGTCACTGACGGTGTCGGGCCTCACACCCGGATATGGTTTGAGGGGTGACGCCTCCACACCTGGTGTCAGTCACTGAGGTGCATCGCCACACCCCGGTCATGTGAGTGCCCGGCCATCACACCACTGTTCATAACACTGCAGGTGCCTCAGCTCACACCCCGGTCCATGTCACTGAAAGGTGCCCGGCACTCACTTCCCGGGTCATGGCACTAAAGGAGCCCTTCAGCACCATGACTCGGGATTTGAGGGCCCTGTACACCTTCAGTGACATGACCCGGGTGTGAGGGGCGGTCACCCCTTAAGTGACATGATCGGGGCGTGAGGGCCGGGGACCCTCCAGCACCATGACCCGGAGTGGAGGGCCGGGCACCCCTTCAGTGCCAAGAACAGGGGTGTGGAGGGCCGGGCACCCCTTCAGTGCCATGAACCGGGGTGTGAGGGCTGGGCACCCATTCAGTGCCATGAAACGGTTGTGAAGGCCGGGCACACCTTCAGTGCTGTGAACTGGGTGTGAGGGCGGGCACCCCTCTTCACATACCCTGGGGAGGGCCAGGCACCCTTCACATGACCCGGGTGTGAGGGCCGGGCACACCTTCAGCACCATGACTCGGGGTGTGAGGGCCGGGCACCCCATCAGTGCCATGAACCGGGTGAGGGCCGGGCACCCCATCAGTGCCATGACCTGGGGTGAGGACCCGGCTCCCCTTAGTGCCATGACCCGGGAGTGAGTCCCCGGCACCCTTTCAGTGACATGAACCGGGTGTGAGGGCAGGCACCCCTTCACATGACCGGCTTAAGGCCGGGCACCCTTTCAGTGACCTGACCTGTATGGAGGCCGCTCACCTCCAAACCATACCCTGATGAGGCCGGACACATATCAGTGACATTACCCGGGGTGTGACCGGTCCCTCTTCAGTGATGACCCGCTTCAGCACATGACCCGGTGTGAGGGCTGCACTCTTCAGTGACATGTCCCGGGTGTGAGGCTGCACCACAGCACCATGACCCGGAGTGGGAGTGCCGGGCACCCCTTCAGCACCATGGCCTGGGGTGGAGGCTGACACCCATTCAGTGACATGACTCGGGGTGTGACGGCCAGGAACCCCTGCAGTGACATGAACCGGGTAGAGGCTGGGCACCCCTCAGTGACATGACCCGGGTGTGAGGGGCCGGGCACCCCCTAAGTGACATGAACGGGGTGTGAGTGCCGGGCACCTATTGTTAAGTGCTTTTGAACCAGGTCTGAGGGCTGCACCCCTTCACATGACCCAGGGTGTGAGGGCCGGGTACCCCATCAGTGCCATGAACCAGGGTGTGATGGCCAGGCACCTCAAAATGCCATGAAAAGCCAGAGGGCAGGGCACCCCACAGTAAGCGTGAACCGGGATGAGGGCCGGGCACCCCTCCAGCACCATGGCCCGGGGTTTCTGAGGGCTGGACACCACCCAGTGACATGACCCGGGGTGTGACGGCCAGGAACCCCTTCCTGGCCATGACCTGGGTGTGAGGGCTGGGCACCCCTCCAGCACCTTTGCCCCAGGGTGTGGAGGGGGCTGGCACCCCTTCAGTGCCATGGACCTGGGTGTGTGAGGGTCGCCCACTCCTTCAGTGACATGACCCGGGGTTTGAGGGCCGGGCACCCCTTCGCGCTATGAACAGGGGTGTGAGGGCCAGGCTCCCCTTCAGTGCCATGAACCGGTGTGAGGGCCGGCACCCTTTCAGAACCATGCGAAACGGGGTGTGAGGCCGGGCACCCCCTTCACATGACAATGGGGTGTGAGGGCCGGGCACGCTTTATACCATGACTCAGTAGCGAGGGGCGGCACCCCATCAGTGCCCTGAACCGGTTTCTAGAGGGACAGGCACCCCATCAGTGACATGACCCGCGGTGGAGGGCCGGGCACCCCTTCAGTGCCATGAACAGGTGTGTGGAGGGCCGTGGCACCCCTTCAGTGCTAAGAACCGGGGTGTGAGGGCCAGGCACCCCTTCAGTGACATGACCCGGGGTGTGGAGGGGCTGATCACCCCTTGTGACATGACCCTCGGGTGTGAGGGATGGGACTCCTCCAGCACCATGACCCGGATTGTTCGGGCCGGGCACCACTTCAGTACCATGAACAGGGGTGTGGAGGGCCTGGCACCCCTTCAGTGCCATGAACCGGGGTGTGAGGGCTGGGCACCCTGCAGTGCTGTGAACTAGAGTGAGGGCCGGGCACCTTCACATGAATCTGGGTGTGACAGCTGGCATCCTTCACAGCAACCGGGTGTGAGGGCTGGCACCCCTTCACATGACCCTGTGAGGGCCGCGACACCTCTACAGCACCATGACTCGGGGTGTGAGGGCTGGCACCCCTTCAGTGCCATGAACTGGGGTGTGAGTGCCGGCACCCCTTAAATGCCATGAAACGTAAGCGAGGGCAGGGCACCCTACAGTGTTATGAACCTGGATGTGAGGGCCGGCACCCCTCCAGCACCATGGTCTGGGTTTGAGGGTCGGACACCACCAGTGACATGACCTGGGTGTGACGGCTAGAACCCTCTGCGACATGACCCGTGTGGAGGGCCGCACTCTCCAGCACCATGACCCGGAGTGTGGAGGCCGGGCACCCCCTTCAGCACCATGGCCTGGGGTGTGGAGGGCTGGACACCCATTCAGTGACATGACCCGGTGTGACGGCCAGAAACCCCTTCTGGTGACATGACCCGCGTGTAGTGGCCGGGCACCTCCAGCACCATGCCCCGGGAGTGAGGGCCGGGCACCCCTTCAGTGCCATGGACCTGGTGTGAGGGCCGGCCACCCTTCAGTGACATGGAACTGGTTTGTGAGGGCTGGGCACCCCATCAGTGACATGACTCCGTGGTGTGAGGCCGGGGTCCCTCCAGCACCATGACCCATGGCGGAGGTCCGCAACCCATTCAGTGCCATGAACAGGGGTGCGGAAGCTGGCACCCTTCAGTGACATGTCCCCGGTGAGGGCCAGGCACCCTCCAGTACCATGACCCGGAGTGTGAGGGCCGAACCCCTTCAGTGCCATCACCAGGAGGTGAGGGCTGGGCACCCCTTCAGTGCCATGAAACGGGGTGTGAGGGCTGGGCACCCTTTCAGTGCCATGAACAGGAGTGAGGGCCGGCACCCCTTCAGTGCTGATCCGGGGTGTGAGGGCCGGGCAACTCTTCAGTGCCATGATCCGGGGTGTGAGGCCCGGCACTCCTTCACATGACCTGGGTGTGAGGGCCGGGCACCCCTTCTCATGGCGACCCGCTGGGTAGTGTGAAGGGGCACCCCTTCACATGTCCCGCGGGGTGTGTGTGAGGGCCGGGCACCCCTTCACATGACCCGCTGGGGTGTGAGGGCTGGCACCCCTTCACATGACCTGTATGAGGGCTGGCACCCTTCAGCACCATGACTCGGTGGAGGGGCTGGGCACCCCATCAGTGACATGAACCGGGGTGAGAGGGCCGCACCCTTAAGTGCCATGAAACGGGGTGTGAGTGCCGGGCACCCATACAGTGCTTTGAACGAGGGTGTGAGGGGCCAGGCACCTTCACATGACCCGGGTGTCAGGGTCGGGCACCCTCCAGCACCATGACCCTGGGTGCGAGGGCCGGGCACCTTCAGTGCCATGAAACAGGGTGGTGGCCAGGCACCCCTACAGTGCTGTGAACCGGGTGTGAGGGCTGGCACCCGTTCACATGACGAGGGGTGTGAGGGTCGGGCACCCTTCAGTGCCATGAATCGGGGTGTGGAGGGCTGGCACCCCCTTCAGCACCACAGCGACCCGGTGTGTTGGGGCTTTCGTCGATTTCAGTGCATTGAATCGGGGTGAGGCCTGCCTGATTTCAGTGCCATAAATCGGGGTGTAAGGGCCGGGCACCCCATCAGCACCATGACCCGGGGTGCGAGGGCTGGCACCCCTGCAGCACCATGACCCGGTGTGAGGCCGGACACCCATTCAGTGACAAGACCCGGTCTGTGACGAACGCTACCTCCCCAGCGACATAACCCGGTGTGGAGGCCGGGCACCCTCCAGCTCCATGCCCCCGGGTGTGAGGGTCAGGCACCCATTCAGTGCCATGAACCTGGGTGGGTGTGAGTGGCCGGGCACCCCTTAAGTGCCATGACACACGGCCCGGGGTGTGAGAGGGCTGGACACTCATCTGAAAGTGACATGACCCGTGACTGCCAGGAACCCTTCAGTGACATGACCCGGGGTGTGAGGGCCGGGCACCCCTTCAGTGCCATGGACCTGGGTTTGAGGGCCGGGCACCCATTCAGTGCCATGAACAGGGGTGTGGAGGGCTGGACTCCCCTTCAGTGCCATGAACTGGGGTGTGAGGGCTGAGCACCCTTTCAGTGCAATGAAACGGGTGTGAAGGGGTCAAGCACCCTGTACACTGCTGTGAACCGGGGTGAGAGCCGGGCTCCTCCTTCACATGACCCGGTGTGTGAGGGCCGGGCACCCTTCACATGATGTCGGGGTGTGAGGGCTGGGCACCCCTTCCAGCACTAGACCGGGTGTGAGGGGCGGCAACCCATCAGTGCCCTGGAACTGATTTGCAGGCCGGGCACCCCATCAGTGACATGACCCGTGGTGTGTGAGGGCTGGGACCCTCCAGCACCAGCACCGGAGGTGGGAGGGCCGGGCACCCCTTCAAAGCCATGAACAGTGGTGGAGGGCCTGCACCCTTCTTCAGTGCCAAGAACCGGATGAGGGCCGGGCACCGTTTCAGTGTCATGAAACGGGGTTTGAAGGCAACTTAGAGTGCTGTGAACCGGGGTGTGAGGGCTGGGCACCCCCTTCACATGACCTGGGTGTGAGGGGCTGGGCACCCCTTCACACCATGACTCGGGGTGTGAGGGCTGGGCACCCCTTAGCACCATGACTGGGGTGAGGGCCGGGCACCCCATCAGTGCCATGAACTGGGGTGTGAGAGCCGCACCCCCATCAGTGCCATGACCTGGGTGGGGCTGGCTCCTTCAGTGCCAATATGAACCGGGGTGTGAGGGCCGGGCATTCCTTCACATGACCCAGGGTGTGAGGCTGCACCCCTCTCACATGACCTGTGGTGTGAGGGCTGGGCACCCCTTTAGTGACATGACCCGGGGTGTGAGGGACGGGATCCCTCCAACACCATGACCCAGAGTGTGAGGCCGGGCACGCTCAGTGACATGACCCGGGGTGTGAGGGCTGGCACCCCTTTAGTGACATGACCCGGGGTGTGAGGGCTGGGGATAACTCAGCACCATGACCCGGAGTGTGGGGAGGCTGGCACCCCTTCAGTGCCATGAACAGGGGGTGTGAGGGCCGGGCACCTTCAGTGCCATGAAACGGGGTGTGAAGGCCGGGCACCCCTACAGTGCTGTGAACCGGGGTGTGAGAGCTGGCACCCCCTCTTCACATGACCTGGGGTGGGAAGGGCACCCTTCACATGACCCAGGGGGTGTGAGGGCTGGGCACCCTTCAGCACCATGACTCGTGGTGTGAGGGGCGGGAAGCTCATCAGTGCCCTGAACTGGTTTTAGAGCCCGGGCACCCCATCAGTTTCATGACCCGGGGAGGAGGACCCTGCACCCTTCGTAGTGACACATGAACCGGGGTGTGAGGGCTGGGCACCTCTTTCATTGCTAGAACGGGTGTGAAGGCCAGCACTCTCAGTAAGCTGTAGAACGGGGTGTGTGAGGCCGCACCCCTTCACATGACCCCGGGGTGTGAGGGCCGGGCACCCCCTTCACAAGACCTCGGGGTGTGAGGGCCGGCACCCCTTCACATGACCCGGGTGTGAGGCCGGGCACCCCTTCACAAGAGACCCGGTGTGAGGGCTGGGCACCCCCTTCACATGACCCGGGGTGAGGGGGCTGGGCACCCCTTCACATGAACGTGGGTGTGAGGCCGGGCACCTTCACATGACCCGGGTGTGTAGGTGGCTGGGCACCCCTTCAAAATGGAACGGGGCTGTGAGGGCCGGGCACCCCTTTACATGACCCGGGTGGAGGGCCGGGCACCCCTGCAGCACCATGACCTGGGTGTGAGTGCCAGGCACCCTGGTATCAGTGCCATGACCCGTGGGGCTGGCCCCTTCAGTGCTATGAGTGACCTGGGGAGGAGGCCGGGCACCCTTTAGTGACATGAAATAGGGTGATAGGGCCAGGCACCCCTTAAGTACCATGAACGGGGTAAGTGTGAGTGCCGGGCACCCATACAGTGCTTTGATCCAGGGTGTGAGGGCTGGCACCTTCACATGACCCAAGTCAGGGTCGGGCACCTTTCCAGCACCAGGACCCGGGTGTGAGAGCCGGGCACCCCCTTAAATGCCAAGGAAACGGGCTGTGAGGGCAGGGGCACCCCTACAGTGTTATGAACCCGGGTGTGAGGGCCGGGCACCCCTTCACATGACCCGGGGTGGGCGCGGGCTGGCATCTGCTCAGTGCCCCTGACCCGGAGTTGAGGCTGGCACCCTTCAGTGCCATGAATCGGGGTGTGTGAGGTCAGGCACCCTTCAGCACAATGACCTGGGGAGTGAGGGTGGGGGCACCTCCAGCACCATAGCCTGAGTGTGTGAGGGCCGGACACCACCCAGTGACATGACCCGGGTGTGATGGCTGGTCTCCTTTAGTGACATGACCCGGGAGGAGGGCTAAAGTACCCCTTAGTGACATGACCTGGTGTGAGGCTGGGGCACCCTCAGTGACACCGCCCCTGGGGTGTGAGGGCTGGGCACCACCCAGAACCATGACCCGAGTGTGGAGGTGGGCCGGACACCTCTTCAGTGTCTTGGAACCGGTGTGAGGGCTGGCACTTTCAGTGCCATGAAACAGGGTGGAGGCTGGCAACTCTTCAGTGTCATGAACTGGGGTGGAGGGGCTGGCACCCTTTCAGTGCCATGCAACAGGGTGTGAGGGTCGGCACCCCTCAGTGCCATGAAACGGGGTGTGAGGGCCGGGCACCCCTTCAGCACGATGACCCGGTGTCCACCAAACGCCCCGTCCTCCCGGGGTGTAAGGGCCGGCACCCCATCAGCACTGGCGACCCGGTGTGAGGGAATGGGCACCCTCCAGCACCATGGCCCGGGGTGTGAGGCTGGCACCCCTTCAGTGACACGTCCCGGTGTGAGGGCCGGGCACCTCCAGAACCATGACCCGGAGTGTGAGGGGCCGGACACCCCCTTCAGTGTCATGAACCGGGGTGGAGAGGGCCGGCACCCTTTCAGTGCCAAGGAAACAGGGTGTGAGGGCCGGGCACCCCCTTCAGTGTCATGAACCGGGGTGTGAGGGCCGGCACCCTTCAGTGCCATTAAACAGGGTGTGAGGGTCGGGCACCCCTTCAGAGTGCCAAGGAAACGGGGTGTGAGGGCTGGGCACCCCTCAGCACGATGACTCGCAGTGTTGGGGCTTGGCCGATTTCAGTGCCGCGGAATAGGGTGTGAGGCCTGGTTTCGATTTCAGCGCCATGAATCGGGGGTGTAAGGGCTGCACCCATCAGCAATCTCATGACCCTCGTGAGGGCTGGCACCCCTCCAGCACCATGGCTCCGGGGTGTGAGGCCGGACACCCATTCAGTGACAAGACCCGGGCTGTGACGAACGCAGGCTGCGATACAACCCGGGTGTGAGGTGGCCGGCACCCTCCAGCACCATGCCCCGGGGTGTGAGGGCCGGGCACCCTTTCAGTGCCATGAACCGTGAGGGCCGGTCACCCTTCCAGTGACATGACCCAAGTGTAAGGGCCGGAACCTATTTAGGGACATCACCCGGGTGCGAGGGCCGGGCACCCCTCCAGCACTATGACTCGGAGTGTGAGGGCCGGGCACCTTCAGTACCATGAACTGGGTGTGAGGGCCGGCACCCCTAAGTGCCATGAAACGGGTGTGAGTGCTGCAAATTCCCTTCAGCA
Organism: Homarus americanus; assembly: GCF_018991925.1. Classification (NCBI taxonomy): domain Eukaryota; kingdom Metazoa; phylum Arthropoda; class Malacostraca; order Decapoda; family Nephropidae; genus Homarus; species Homarus americanus. Next base: position 193,353 of record NW_024753381.1, read on the forward strand.
ATACGGCCTGGGTGAGGGCCGGACACCCATTCATGACATGACCCGGGGTGTGACGGCCAGAAACCCCTCTCAGTGACATGACCCGGGGTGTGAGGGCCGGGCACCCCTCCAGCACCATGCCCCGGGGCGGGAGGGCCGGGCAGCCCTTCAGTGCCATGGACCTGGGTGTGGGAGGGCCAGGCACCCTCCAGCACCATGACCCGTAGTGTAAGGTCCAAGACCCCTTCAGTGACATGTCCCTGGGTGAGGGCCAGGCACCCTCCAGCACCATGACCCGAGTGAGGGCTGGCACCCCTTCAGTGCCATCAACAGGAGTGTGAGGGCCGGGCACTCTCTGTAGTGCCATGAAACGGGTGTGAGGGCTGGGCACCCTTCAGTGCCATGAACAGGAGGTGGAGGCCGGGCACCCCTTCAGTGCCATGATCCGGGGTGAGGGCTGGGCACGATTTCAGTGCCACAACCGGGGTGTGAGGGGCTGGGCACCCCCTTCACATGACCCGGGTGTGAGGGCCGGGCACCTTCACATGACCTGGGTGTGAGGGCCGGGCACTTCTCACATGACCTGGGTGTGAGGGCCAGGAAACCCCTTCACATGACCTGGGTGTGAGGGCTGGGCACCCTTCACATGACCTGGGTGAGGGCTGGGCACCCCTTCACATGACCTGGGTGTGAGGGCCGGGGCACCCTTCAGCACCATGACTCGGGGTGTGAGGGCCGGGCACCCCATCAGTGACATGAACCGGGGTGAGGGCTGCAACCCCTTAAGAACCATGAAACGGGGTGTGAGTGCCGGGCACCCATACAGTGTTTGAACTGGTGTGAGGGCTAGGCACCCCTTCACATGACCCGGGTGTCAGGGTCGGCACCCTCCAGCACCATGACCCCTGGGTGTGAGGCCGGGCACCCTTCCGCGCCATGAAACAGCAGGGTGTGAGGGGCCGGCACCCCTGGCTATGCCATGAATCGGGGTGTGAGGGGGCTGGGCACCCCCTTCAGCACCATGACCCGGTGTGTTGGGGCTTGGGCCGATTTCAGTGCATTGAATCGGGGTGTGAGGCCTGATCGATTTCTCTTAGTGCCATAAATCGGGGTGGAAGTGGGCCGGCACCCCATCAGGCACCATGACCCGGGGTGCGAGGGCCGGGCACCCTGCAGCACTACATGACTCCGGGGTGTGAGGGCTGGACACCCCATCAGTGATACATGACCTGGTGGTGTGGAGGGGCGGGGACCCTCCAGCACCATGACCCGTAGTTTGAGGCCCGGCACCCATTCAGTGCCAGAACAGGGTGTGAGGGCTGGGGACCCTCCAGCACCATGACCTGAGTGAGGCCGGGCACCCCCCTTCCTTCAGTTGGCGAACAGGTGAGGCCGGGCACCCTTCAGTGACATGTCCTGGGTGTGAGGGCCAGGCACCCTCCAGTACTCATGACCCGAGTGTGAGGGCCGGCACCCCCTTCAGTGCCATCAACAGGAGTGAGGGCCGGGCACCCTTCAGCGCGAAACGGGTGTGGAGGGCTGGGCACCCTTTCAGTGCCATGAACAGGAGTGTGAGGGCCGGCACCCCAGTGCCAAGGGATCCGGGGTGTGGAGGGCTGGGCACTTTCAGTGCCATGAACCGTGTGAGGGCTGGGCACCCCTTCACATGACCTGGGGTGGCCGGGCACTCTTCACATGACCTGGGGTGGAGGGCCGGGGCCCCTCTCACATGACCCGTGTGAGGGCTGGGCACCCCTTCACATGACCCGGGGTGAGGGCCGGGCACCCCCTTCACATGACCTGGGGTGAGGGGTTGGCACCTTTCACATGACC
>NW_024753382.1:0-13429 GCF_018991925.1 Homarus americanus
CAAAGTCCCCTGATCGAGTAGAACAAAGTCCCCTCGTCGAGTATAACAAAGGCCCCTCATCGAGTGTAACAAAGTCCCATGATCGAGTATAACAAAGTCCCCTCACCGAATATAACAAAGTCGCCTGATCGAGTATAACAAAGTTCCCTGATCGAGTATAACAAAGGCCCCTGATCGAGTATAACAAAGGCCCCTGATCGAGTATAACAAAGTTCCATGATCGAGTATAACAAAGTCCCCTCATCGAATATAACAAAGTTACCCTGATCGAGTATAACAAAGTCCCCTGATCGAATAGATCAAAGGTCCCTGATCGAATATAACAAAGGTGCCTGAACGAGTATAACAAAGGGCCCTGATCGAGAATTTCAAAGTTCCCTGATCGAGTATAACAAAGTCCCCTGATCGAGTATAACAAAGGCCTCTGATCGAGGTTAACAAAGTCCCCTGATCGAGTATAACAAAGTCCCCTCACCGAGTATAACAAAGTCCCCTGATCGAGTATAACAAAGTCCCTGATCGAGTATATAACAACCCGCTGGTCGATGGAAACAAAGTCCCTGATCGAGTATAACAATGCCCCTATGATCGAAAGTATAACAAAGTCCTACGATCGAGTATAACAAAAGTCCTCATCGAATATAACAAAGTCCCCTGATCGAGTATAAGAATGTCCCCTGATCGAGTAGAACAAAGTCCCCTCATCGAGTATAACAAAGGCCCCGCATCGAGTATAACAAAGTCCCATGATCGAGTATAACAGAATCCCCTCATCGAGTATAACAAAGGCCCCTCATCGAGTATAACGAAGTCTCCTCATCGAGTTTAACAAAGTCCTCTAATCGAGAATAACAAAGGCCTTTGATCGAGTTTAACAAAGGCCCCTGTTCGAGTATAACAAAGGCCTCTAAAAGAGTATAACAAAGGCCACTTTTCGAGTACAACAAAGTCCCCTGATTGAGTATAAAAAAGGCCCCTGATCGAGTATAACAAAGTCTCCTGATCGAGTATAACAAAGTCCCATGATCGAGTATAACAGAGTCCCCTCATCGAATATAACAAAGTCCCCTGATCGAGTATAACAAAGTCCCCTAATCGTGTAGAGCAAAGTCCCCTCAACGAGTATAACAAAGGCCCCTCATCGGGTATAACAAAGTTCCCTGATCGACTATAACAAAGGCCCCTGATCGAGTATAACAAAGTCCCCTCATCGAATATAACAAAGTCCCCTGATCGAGTATAACAAAGTCCCTTGATCGAGTATAAGAAAGCCCCCTGGTCGAGTATAACAAAGGCCCCTGAACGAATATAACAAAGGCGCCTGAACGAGTATAACAAAGGCCCCTGATCGAGTATTTCAAAGTTCCCTGATCGCGTATAACAAAGTCCCCTGATCGAGTATATACCAGCCTGATCGAGTTTAACAAAGTCCCCTGATCGAGTATGACAAAGTCCTCACCGAGTATAAAACGTCCCCTGATCGAGTATAACAAAGTCCCCTGATCGAGTATAACAACTTCCCTGGTCGGGGATTACAAAGTCCCTCAATGAGTATAACAGCGCCCTGATCTGAGTATAATAAAGTCCCATGATTGAGCATAAATAAGTCCTCTCATCGAAGGCAAATAAGGTCCCAAGATCGAGTATAACAAAGTCCCCTGATCGAGAATAACAAAGTCCCCTCATCGAGCATAACAAAGCCCCCTGATCGAGTATAAGAAAGGCTCCTGAACGAATATCACAAAGTCCCAAGTTGAGTATATACAAAGTCTCTTGATCGAGTATAACAAAGCCCCCTGATCGAGTATAACAAAGTCCCCTGAGTGATTAAAACAAAGTCCCTCATCCAGTATAACAAAGGCCCCTAATGGAGTATAACAAAGGCCCTCATATCGAGTATAACAAAGTCCCCTGGTCGGAGTAGAAGATTTCAAAGGCCCTCCTGATCGAATATAAATGTAAAGGCCCCTGATCGAGTATAACAAAGTTCCTTGATCGAGTATAACAAAGTCCCCTGATTGAGTATAACAAAGTCCCTCTGATCGAGAATAAAAAAGTCCCCTGAACGAGTATAACAAAGCCCCCTGATCAAGTATAACAAAGGCCCCTGATCGAGTATAACAAAGACCCCTGGTCGAGTATAACAAAGGCCCCTGATCGAGTATAACAAAGGCTCCTGATCGAGATTAACAAAGTCCCATGATCGAGTATAACAAATTCCCATCATCGAATATAACAAAGTCCCCTGATCGAGTATAACAAAGTCCCCTAATCGTGTAGAGCAAAGTCCCCTTATCGAGTATAACAAAGGCCCCTCATCGAGTATAACAAAGTTCCCTGATCGACTATAACAAAGGCCCCTGATCGAGTATAACAAAGTCCCCTCATCGAATATAACAAAGTCCCCTGATCGAGTATAACAAAGTCCCTTGATCGAGTAGAACAAAGTCCCCTCATCGAGTATAACAAATGCCCCAAATCGAGTATAACAGAGTCCCATGATCGAATATAACAAAGGCGCCTGAACGAGTATAACAAAGGCCCCTGAACGAGTATTTCAAAGTTCCCTGATCGACTATAACAAAGGCCCCTGATCGAGTATAACAAAGTCCCCTCATCGAATATAACAAAGTCCCCTGATCGAGTATAACAAAGTCCCCTGATCGAGTATAACAAAGGCCCCTGATCGAGTATAAAAAAGTCCTCGGTCGAGTATAACAAAGTCCCTGATCGAGTATAACAAAGTCCCCTGATCGAGTATAACAAATTCGCCTGATCGAGTATAACAAAGCCCCCTCATCGAGTATAACAACGCGCCCTGATCGAGTATAACAAAATCCCCTGAACGAGTATAAGAATGTCCCCTGATCGAGTATAACAAAGTCCCCTGATCGAGTATAGCAAAGACCCCTAATCGAGTATAACAAAGGCCCCTGATCGAGTATAACAAAGTCCCATGATCGAGTATAACAAAGTCCCCTCATCGAATATAACAAAGTCCCCTGATCGAGCATAACAAAGTCCCTTGATCGAGTAGAACAAAGTCCCCTCATCGAGTATAACAAAGGCCCCAAATCGAGTATAACAAGAGTCCCATGATCGAGCATAACAAAGTCCCCTGGTCGAGTATAACAAAGGCCCGTGATCGAATATAACAAAGGCGCCTGAACGAGTATAACAAAGGCCCCTGATCGAGTATTTCAAAATTCCCTGATCGCGTATAACAAAGTCCCCTGATCGAGTATAACAAAGGCCTCTGATCGAGTTTAACAAAGTCCCCTGATCGAGTATAACAAAGTCCCCTCACCGAGTATAACAAAGTCCCCTAATCGAGTATAACAAAGTCCCCTGATCGAGTATAACAAACTCCCCTGGTCGGGGATTACAAAATCCCCTGATCGAGTATAACAAAGGCCCCTGAATGAGTATAACAAAGTCCCATGATCGAGTATAACAACGTCCCCTCATCGAATATAACAAGGTCCCCTGATCGAGTATAACAAAGTCCCCTCATCGAGTAGAACAAAGTCCCCTCATCGAGTATAACAAAGGCCCCTCATCGAGTATAACAAAGTCCCATGATCGAGTATAACAGAATCCTCATCGAAAGTACAACAGCGCCTCATCGAGTATAACAAAGTCCCATGATTGAGTATAACAGAATCCCCTCATCGAGTAAAACAAAGGCCCCTCATCGAGTATAACAAAGTCCCATGATCGAGTATAACAAAGTCCCCTCATCGAATCTAACAAAGTCCCCTGATCGAGTATAACAAAGTCCCCTGATCGAGTATAACAATGTCCCCTGATCGAGTATAACAGCGTGCCCGAAAACGAGTATAACAAAGGCCCCTGATCGAAAGAGCAACAAAGTCCTGATCGAGTATATAACAAAGTCCTCTGATCGAGAATAACAAAGTCCCTGATCGAGTATAACAAAGCCCCCTGATCAAGTATAACAAAGGCCCCTGATCGAGTATAACAAAGACCACTGGTCGAGTATAACAAAGGCCCCTGATCAAGTATAACAAAGGCCCCTGATCGAGTATAACAAAGTCCCATGATCGAGTATAACAAATTCCCATCATCGAATATAACAAAGTCCCCTGATCGAGTATAACAAAGTCCCCTAATCGTGCAGAGCAAAGTCCCCTCATCGAGTATAACAAAGGCCCCTCATCGAGTATAACAAAGTTCCCTGATCGACTATAACAAAGGCCCCTGATCGAGTATAACAAAGTCCCCTCATCGAATATAACAAAGTCCCCTGATCGAGTATAACAAAGTCCCTTGATCGAGTAGAACAAAGTCCCCTCATCGAGTATAACAAAGGCCCCTCATCGAGTATAACAAAGTCCCATGATCGAATATAACAAAGGCGCCTCAACGAGTATAACAAAGGCCCCTGATCGAGAATTTCAAAGTTCCCTGATCGCGTATACCAAAGTCCCCTGATCGAGTATAACAAAGTCCCCTCACCGAGTATAACAAATTCCCCTGATCGAGTATAACAAAGTCCCCTGATCGAATATAACAAAGGCCCTGATCTATAAAAGTCCCTGGTCGAGTATAACAAAGTCCCTGATCGAGTATAACAAAGTCCCCTGATCGAGTATAACAAATTCGCCTGATCGAGTATAACAAAGCCCTCATCGAGTATAACAAAGTCCCCTGATCGAGTATAACAAAATCCCTGAACGAGTATGAGAATGTCCCTGATCGAGTATAACAAAGTCCCCGGATTGGTATAACAAAGTCCCCTGATCGAGTATAACAAAGGCCCCTGATCGAGTATAACAAAGTACCATGATCGAGTATAACAAAGTCCCCTCATCGAATATAACAAAGTCCCCTGATCGAGTAAAACAAAGTCCTTTGATCGAGTAGAACAAAGTCCCCTCATCGAGTATATCAAAGGCCCCTCATCGAGTGTAACAAAGTCCCATGATCGAGTATAACAAAGTCCCCTCATCGAGTATAACAAAGTTCCCTGATCGAGTATAACAAAGGCCCCTGATCGAGTATAATAAAAACCCCTGATCGAGTATAACTAAGTTCCATGATCGAGTATAACAAAGTCCCCTCATCGAATATAACAAAGTCACCCTGATCGAGTATAACAAAGTCCCCTGATCGAGTAGAACAAAGTCCCCTCATCGAGTATAACAAAGGTCCCTGATCGAATATAACAAAGGCGCCTGAACCACTATAACAAAGGGCCCTGATCGAGTATTTCAATGTTCCCTGATCGAATATAACAAAGTCCCCTGATCGAGTATAACAAAGGCCTCTGATCGAGGTTAACAAAGTCCCCTGATCGAGTATAACAAAGTCCCCTCACCGAGTATAACAAAGTCCCCTGATCGAGTATAACAAATTCGCCTGATCGAGAATAACAAAGCCCCCTCATCGAGTATAACAAAGGTCCCTGATCGAATATAACAAAGGCGCCTGAATGAGTATAACAAAGGGCCCTGATCGAGTATTTCAAAGTTCCCTGATCGAGTATAACAAAGTCCCCTGATCGAGTATAACAAAGGCCTCTGATCGAGGTTAACAGAGTCCCCTGGTCGAGTATAACAAAGTCCCCTTATCGAGTATAACAAAGTCCCCTGATCGAGTATAACAAATTCGCCTGATCGAGTATAACAAAGCCCCCTCATCGAGTATAACAAAGTCCCCTGATCGAGTATAACAAAATCCCCTGAACGAGTATAAGAAAGTCGCCTGTTCGAGTATAACAAAGACCCCTGATCGAGTATAACAAAGTTCCCTGATCGAGTATAACAAAGTTCCCTGATCGAGTATAACAAAGGCCTCTCATCGAGTATAACAAAGGCCCCTGATCGAATATAACAAAGGCCCTGATCGAGTATAACAAAGTTCCATGATCGAGTATAACAAAGTCCCCTCATCGAATATAACAAAGTCACCCTGATCGAATATAACAAAGTCACCCTGATCGAGTATAACAAAGTCCCCTCATCGAGTAGAACAAAGTCCCCTCATCGAGTATAACAAAGGCCCCTCATCGAGTATAACAAAGTCTCATGATCGAGTATAACAAAGTCCCCTGGTTCAGTATAACAAAGGCCCCTAATCGAATAAAACAAAGGCGCCTGAACGAGTATAACAAAGGGCCCTGATCGAGTATTTCAAAGTTCCCTGATCGAGTATAACAAAGTCCCCTGATCGAGTATAACAAAGGCTACTGCTCGAGGTTAACAATGTCCCCTGAACGAGTATAACAAAGTCCCCTCACCGAGTATAACAAAGTCCCCTGATCGAGTATAACAAAGTCCCCTGATCGAGTATAACAAACTCCCCTGGTCGAGGAAAGTCTCCCTGATCGAGTATAAAGGCCCCTGACTTTAGTATAACAAATTCCCATGATCGAGTATAACAAAGTCCCTCATCGAATATAACAAAGTCCCCTGATCGAGTATAACAAAGTCCCCTGGATCGAGTTGGAACAAAGTCCCCCATCGAGTATAACAAAGGCCCTCACATTTGGTGCGGCAACAAAGTCCCATGATCGAGTATAACAAAGTCCACTAATCGAATATAACAAAGTCCCCTGATCGAGTATAACAAAGTCCCCTGATCCAGTATAACAGAGTCCCCTCATTGAGTATAACAAAGGCCCCTCATCGAGAATAACAAAGTCCCATTCTCGAGAATAACAAAGTCCCCTCATCGAATATAACAAAGTCCCCTCATCGAGTATAACAAAGTCCTTTGATCGAGTATAACAAAGTCCCCTGATTGAGTATAAGAAAGGCCCCTGATCGAGTTTAACAAAAGCCCCTGATCGAGTATAACAAAGTCCCCTGGTCGAGTATAACAAAGGCCCCTCATCGAATATAACAAAGGCGCCTGAACAAGTATAACAAAGACCCTAGATCGAGTATAACAAAGTTCCCTGATCGAGTATAACAAAGCCCCTGGATCGAATATAATAAACTCCCCCTGATCGAGAATAACAAAGTCCCCTGATCGAGTATAACAAAGTCCCCTGATCGGGTATAATAAAGGCCCCTGATCGAGTATAACAAAGGCCCCTCATCGAGCATAACAAACTCCCATGGTCGAGTATAACAAAGTCCCCTCATCGAATATAACAAAGTCCCCTGATCGAGTATAACAAAGTCTCCTCATCGAGTTTAACAAAGTCCTCTAATCGAGAATAACAAAGGCCCCTGATCGAGTATAACAAAGGCCCCTGATCGAGTATAACAAACGCCCCTGATCGAGTAAACAAAGTCTCCTCATCGAGTTTAACAAAGTCCTCTAATCGAGAATAACAAAGGCCTTTGATCGAGTTTAACAAAGGCCCCTGTTCGAGTATACCAAAGGCCTCTAAAAGAGTATAACAAATGCCACTTTTCGAGTATAACAAAGTCCCCTGATCGAGTATTACAGAGTCCCCTGATCGAGGACAACAGAGTCCCCTCATCGAGTATAACAAAGGCCACTCATCGAGTATAACAAAGTCCCATGATCCAGTATAACAAAGTCCCCTTATCGAATATAACAAAGTCCCCTGATCGAGTACAACAAAGTCCCCTGATCGAGTATAACAAAGGCACCGGATCGAGTATGACAAAGTCCCCTGATCGAATATAACAGAGTCCCCTGACCGAGTATAACAAAGGCCTCTGGTCGAGTATAACAGAGTCCCCTGGTCGAGAATAACAAAGTCCCCTGATATTAGTATAACAAAGTCCTTTGGTTGAGTATAAAAAAGTTCCCTAATCGAGTATAACAAAGTCCCCTGCTCGAGTATAACAAAGTCCCCTGATCGAGTATAACAAAGGCCCCTCATCGAGTATAACAAAACCCCCTCATCGAGTATAGCAAAGCCCATTGGAAAAATATTGGAAAGTCCACAGATCGAGTATGACAAAGTCCCCTGATTAATTATAGATTAGTCCCCTGGTCAAGTAAAACAAAGTTCCCTGATCGAGTATAACAAAGTCCCCTGATCGAGTATAAGAAAGTCCTCTGGTTGAGTATAACAAAGTCACGTGATCGAGTACAACATATCCCCTGATCGAGTATAACAAAGTCCTCTGGTCGAGTATAAAAAAGTCCCCTGATCGAGTATAACAAAGGCCCCTCGTCGAGTATAACAAAGTCCATTGGTCAAGTATAAAAAATTCCCCTGGTCGAGTATAATAAAGTCCCCTGATCGAGTATAACAAAGTCCCCTGGTCGAGTAAAGGAAAGTCCCCTGATCGAGTATAAGAAAGCCTCCTGATCGAGTATAACAAAGTCCCCTGATCGAGTATAACAAAGCCCCCTGCTCGAGTATAAGAAAGTCCCCTGATCGAGTATAACAAAGGCCCCTCATCGAGTATAACAAAGTCCCCTGGTCGAGTATAACAAAGTCCCCTGTTCGAGTCTTACAAAGTCCTTGTATCGAATATAACAAATTCCCCTTATCGAGTATAACAAAGTCCGGTGATCGAGTATAACAAAGTCCACTGATCGAGTATAACAAAGTCCCCTGCTCGAGTATAACAAAGTCCCCTAATCAAGTATAACAAAGTCCCCTGATCGAGTATAACAAAGTCCTCTGGATGAGTATAACAAAGTCCCCTGTTCGAGTATAAAAAGTCCCCTGGTCGAGTACAACAAAGTCCCAGGGTCAAGTATAACAAAGTGCCCTGATCGAGTATAACATATTCCCTGCTCGAGTATAACAACGTCTCCTGGCCCTGTATAACAAAGTCCCCAGATCGAGCATAACAAAGTCCCCTGATCGATTATAACAAAGTCCCCTGGTCGAGTATAACAAAAGGCCCTGATCGAGTAAGACAAAGTCCCCTAATCGAGTATAACAAAGTCCCCTGATCCTAGTATAACAAAGCCCCCTGGACGAGTATAATAAAGTCCCCCGATCGAGTATAACAAAGTCCCCTGATCAAGTATAACAAATTCCCCTGGTCCAGTATAACAAAGTTCCCTGATCGAGTATAACATATCCACCTGATCGAGTATAACAAAGTCTCCTGGCCCAGTATAACAAAGCCCCCAGATCGAGCAGAGCAAAGTCCCCTGATCGATTATTGCAAAGTCCCCTGACCGAGTATAAAAAAGGCCCCTCATCGAGTATAACAAAGGCCCCTCATCGAGTATAACAAAGGCCCGTCATCGAGTATAACAAAGTCCATTGGTCAAGTATAAAAATGTCCCCTGGGCGAGTGTAACAAAGTCCCCTGATCGTGTATAACAATGTCCCCTGGTCGAGTATAGCAAAGTCCCCTGATCGAGTATAACAAAGCCTGCTCATCGAGTATAACAAAGTCACCTGGTCGAGTATAACAAAGTCCCCTGATTGAGTATAACAAAGTCCCCTGATCGAGTATAACAAAGTCCTCTGGGTGAGTATAACAATGTCCCCTGATCGAGTATAACACATCCCCTGATCGAGTAAAAGAAAGTCCTATGGTCGAGTATAAAAAAGTCCCCTGGTCGAGTATAACAAATTCCCCTGATCGAGTATAACAAAGTCCCCTGATTAATTATAAAAAAGTTCCCTGGTCGAGTATACCAATGTTCCCTGATCGAATATAACAAAGTCCCCTGGTCGAGTATAACAAAGCCCCCTCATCGAGTATAACAAAGGCCCCTAATCGAGTATTACAAAGTCCCCTGATTGAGCATAACAAAGTTTCATGATCGAGTATAACAAAGTCCTCTGGTTGAGTATAACAAAGTCCCCGGACGAGTATAACATTTTCCATGATCGAGTATAGCAAAGTCCTCTGGTCGAGTATAAAAAAGTAACCTGATCGAGTATAACAAAGTCGCCTTCTCGAGTATAACAAAGTCCCTAGATCGAGTATAACAAATGGCCCCTCATCGAGTATAACAAAGTCCATTGGTCAAGATATAAAAAAGTCCCCTGGTCGAGTATAACAAAGTCCCTTGATCGAGTATAACAAAGCCTCCTGATCGAGTATAACAAAGTCCCCTGATCTAGTATAACAAAGCCCTCTGCTCGAATATAAGAATGTCCCCTGATCGAGTATAACAAAGTCCCCTGATCGAGTATAACAAAGGCCCCTGATCGAGTGTAACAAAGGCCTCATCGAGTATAACAAAGTCCATTGGTCCAAGTTATAAAAAGTCCCTGGTCGATTATAACAAAGTCCCCTAATCGTGTATAACAATGTCCCGGTTTATATAGCAGCCCCGATCGAGTATAACAAAGCCTCCCATCGAGTATAAATAAAAGTCCCTGATCGAGTATATCAGCCCCCTGCTCGAGTATAAGAAAGTCCCTTGATCGAGTATAACAAAGGCCCCTGATCGAGTATAACAAAGGCCCCTCGTCGAGTATAACAAAGTCCATTTGTCAAGTATAAAAAAGTCCCCTGGTCGAACATAACAAAGGCCTCTGGGCGAGTATAACAAAGTCCCCTGTTCGAAAATAACAAATTCCCCTTATCCTAGTATAACAAAGCCCCCTGATCGAGTATAACAAAGTCCCCTGATCAAGTATAACAAAGCCCCCTGCTCGAGTATAACAAAGGCCCCTAATCGAGTATAACAAACTCCCCTGATTGTGTATAACAAAGTCCCCTGATCGAGTATAACAAAGTCCTCTGGTTGAATATAACAAAGTCCCCTGATCGAGTATAACATATCCCCTGATCGAGTAAAACAAAGTCCTCAGGTCAAGTAAAAAAAAGTCCCATGATCGAGTATAACCAAGGCCCCTTATCGAGTATAACAAAGTCCATTGGTCAAGTATAAAAAAGTCCCTTGGTCGAGTATAACAAAGCCTCCTGATCGAGTATAACAAAGTCCCCTGGTCGAGTATAACAAAGTCCCCTAATCGAGTATAACATATCCCCTGCTCGAGTATAGCAAAGTCCCCTGATTGTGTATAACAAAGTCCCCTGATCGAATATAACAAAGTCCTCTGGTTGAGTATAACAAAGGCCCCTGATCGAGTATAACATATCCCCTGATCGAGTAAAACCAAGTCCCCAGATCGAGCATAGCAAAGTCCCCTGACCGAGTATAACAAAGGCCTCTGGGCGAGTATAACAAAGTCCCCTGGTCGAGAATAACAAAGTCCCCTGATCCTAGTATAACAAAGCCCCCTGGACGAGTATAACAAAGTCCCCTGATCGAGTATAACAAAGTCCCCTGATCGAGAATGACAAACTTCCTTGATCGAGTATGACATACCCCACCTGATCGAGTATAACAAAGTCTCCTGGCCCATATAACAAAGTCCCCAGATCGAGCATAACAAAGTCCCCTGATCGAGTATAACAAAGCTCCCTGCTCGACTATAAGAAAGTCCCCTGATTGAGTATAACAATGTCCCCTGATCGAGTATAACAAAGTCCTCTGATTGAGTATAACAAAGTCCCTGATCGAGTATAAAAAAGTCCCCTGATCGCATATAACAAAAGTACGCTGGTCGAGTATAACAAAGTCCCTGATCGAGTATAACAAAGGCCCCTCATTGAGTATAACAAAGTCCATTGGTCAAGTATAAAAAAGTCCCCTGGTCGAGTATAACAAAGTCCCCTGATCGAGTATAACAAAGTCCTCTGGTCGAGTATAAAAAAGTCCCCTAATGGAGTATAACAAAGTCCCCTACTAGAGTATAACAAAGTCCCCAGATCGAGTATAACAAAGGCCCGTCATCAAGTATAACAAAGTCCATTGGTCAGGTATAAAAAAGTCCCCTGGTCGAGTATAACAAAGTCCCCTGATCGAGTATAACAAAGTCCCCTGATCTAGTATAACAAAGCCCTCTGGACGAGTATAACAAAGCCTCCTCATCGAGTATAACAAAGTCCCCTGATCGAGTATAACGAAGACCCCTGCTCGAGTATAAGAAAGTCCCCTGATCGCGTATAACAAAGTCCCCTGGTCGAGTATAACAAAGTCCCCTGATTGAGTATAACAAAGTCCCCTGATCGAGTATAACAAAGTCCTCTGGGTGAGTATAACAATGTCCCCTGATCGAGTATAACACATCCCCTAATCGAGTAAAAGAAAGTCCTATGGTCGAGTCTAAAAAAGTTCCCTGATCGAGTATAACAAAGTTGCCTTCTCGAGTAAAACAAAGTCCCTAGATCGAGTATAACAAAGGCCCCTCATCGAGTATAACAAAGTCCATTGGTCAAGTATAAAAAAGTCCCCTGGTCGAGTATAACAAATTCCCCTGATGGAGAATAACAAAGTCCCCTGATTAATTATAAAAAAGTTAACTGGTCGAGTATACCAATGTTCCCTGATCGAATATAACAAAGTCCCCTGGTCGAGTATAACAAAGCCCCCTCATCGAGTATAACAAAGGCCCCTAATCGAGTATAACAAAGTCCCCTGATTGAGTATAACAAAGTCCCATGATCGAGTATAACAAAGTCCCCTGATCGAGTATAACAAAGTCCCCTGATCGAGTATAACAAACTTCCCTGATCGAGTATAACATACCCCACCTGATCGAGTATAACAAAGTCTCCTGGCCCAGTATAAAAAAGTCCCCAGATCGAGCATAACAAAGTCCCCTGATCGAGTATAACAAAGCCCCCTGCTCGAGTATAAGAAAGTCCTCTGATTGAGTATAACAATGTCCCCTGATCGAGTATAACAAAGTCCTCTGGTTGAGTATAACAAATTCCCTGATCGAGTATAAAAAAGTCCCCTGATCGCATATAACAAAGTCCGCTGGTCGAGTATAACAAAGTCCCTGATCGAGTGTAACAAAGGCCCCTCATTGAGTATAACAAAGTCCATTGGTCAAGTATAAAAAAGTCCCCTGGTCGAGTATAACAAACTCCCCTGATCGAGTATAACAAAGTCCTCTGGTCGAGTATAAAAAAGTCCCCTGATCGAGTATAACAAAGGCCCCTCATCGAGTATAACAAAGTTCATTGGTCAAGTATAATAAAGCCCCCTGGACGAGTATAACAAAGTCCCCTGATCGAGAATAACAAAGGCCCCTCATCGAGTATAACAAAGGCCCCTGATGGTGTATAACAGTGTCCCCTGGTCGAGTATAGCAAAGTCCCCTTATCGAGTATAACAAAGCCTCATCATCGAGTATAACAAAGTCCCCTGATCGACTATAACGAGGACCCCTGCTCGAGTATAAGAAAGTCCCCTGATCGAGCATAACAAAGTGCCCTGGTCGAGTATAACAAAGTCCCCTGATTGAGTATAACAAAGTCCCCTGATCGAGTATAACAAAGTCCTCTGGGTGAGTATAACAAAGTCCCCTGATCGAGTATAACACATCCCCTGATCGAGTAAAAGAAAGTCCTATGGTCGAGTATAAAAAAGTCCCCTGATCGAGTATAACAAAGTCCCCTTCTCGAGTATAACAATGTCCCTAGATCGAGTATAACAAAGGCCCCTCATCGAGTATAACAAAGTCCATTGGTCAAGTATAAAA
>NW_024753383.1:0-10588 GCF_018991925.1 Homarus americanus
TCGATTTAGTACTTTACAACAATATTATACGAAATAATCCGAAAATCGCCACACACCGAGTGGGAGACTCAAAGTCAATTGAGGGTCGATTTAGTACTTAAGAACAATATTATACGAAATAATTCGAGAATCTCCACACAACGACTGGGAGACTTTCAAAGTCAATTGAGGGTCGGTTTAGTACTTTATAACAATATTATACGAAATAATCCGGAAATCGCAACACCCAGTGGGAGACTGTCAAAGTCAATTGAGGGTCAATTTAGTACTTTATAACAATATTATACGAAATAATCCGAGAATCGCCACACACTCAGTGGGAGACTGTCAAAGTCAATTGAGGGTCGATTTAGTACTTATAACAATATTTTACCAAGTAATCCGAGAATCGCGACATAGCGAGTGGGAGACTGTCAAAGTCAATTGAGGGTCGATTTAGTACTTTATAACAATATTATACCAAATAATCCGAGAATCGCCACACACCTAGTGGGAGACTGTCAAAGTCAATTGAGGGTCGATTTAGTAGTTTATAACAATATTTTACCAAGTAATCCGAGAATCGCCACACAGCGAATGGGAGACTGTCAAAGTCAATTGAGGGTCGATTTAGTACTTTATAACAATATTATACGAAATAATCCGAGAATCGCCACACACCGAGTGGGAGACTCTCAAAGTCAATTGAGGGTCGATTTAGTACTTAAGAACAATATTATACGATATAATTCGAGAATCGCCACACAACGACTGGGAGACTTTCAAAGTCAATTGAGGGTCGGTTTAGTACTTTATAACAATATTATACGAAGTAATCCGAGAATCGCCACACACCGCGTGGGAGACTCTCAAAGTCAATTGAGGGTCGATTTAGTACTTAAGAACAATATTATACAAAAAAATCCGAGAATCGCCACACACCCTGTGGGAGACTCTCAAAGTCAATTGAGGGTCGATTTAGTACTTTATAACAATAATATACGAAATAATTCGAGAATCGCCACACACCGAGTGGGAGACTGTCAACGTCAATTGAGGGTCGATTTAGTACTTTATAACAATATTAATCGAAATAATCCGAGAATCGCCACACACCCAGTGGGAGACTGCCAAAGTCAATTGAGGGTCGATTTAGTAAGTTATAACAATATTTTACCAAATAATCCGAGAATCGCCACACAACGAGTGGGAGACTGTCAAAGTCAATTGAGGGTCGATTTAGTACTTAAGAACAATATTATACGAAATAATCAGAGAATCGCCACACACCCAGTGGCAGACTCTCAAAGTCAATTGAGGGTCGATTTAGTAATTAAGAACAATATTATACGAAATAATCCGAGAATCGCCACACACCGAGTGGGAGACTGTCGAAGTCAATTGAGGGCCGATTTAGTACTTAAGAACAATATTATACAAAATAATCCGAGAATCGCCACACACCCTGTGGGAGACTGTCAAAGTCAATTGAGGGTCGATTTAGTACTTAAAAACAATATTATACGAAATAATCAGAGAATCGCCACACCTTGAGTGGGAGACTGTCAAAGTCAATTGAGGGTCGATTTAGTAATTTATAACAATATTATACGAAATAGTCCGAGAATCGCCACACACCCAGTGGGAGACTGGCAAAGTCAATTAAGGGTCGGTTTAGTACTTTATACCAATATTATACGAAATAATCCGAGAATAGCCACACACCCAGTGGGAGACTGGCAAAGTCAATTAAGGGTCGGTTTAGTACTTTATAACAATATTATACGAAATAATCCGAGAATAGCCACACACCCAGTGGGAGACTGTCAAAGTCAAATGAGGGTCGATTTAGAACTTTATAACAATATTTTACCAAGTGATCCGAGAATCGCCACACACCGAGTGGGAGACTCTCAAAGTCAATTGAGGGTCGATTTAGTCCTTAAGAACAACATTATACGAAATTATACGAGAATCGCTACACAACGACTGGGAGACTTTCAAAGTCAAATGAGGGTCGATTTAGTACTTTATAACAATATTTTACCAAGTGATCCGAGAATCGCCACACACCGAGTGGGAGACTCTCAAAGTCAATTGAGGGTCGATTTAGTACTTAAGAACAATATTTTACCAAATAATCCGAGAATCGCCACACACCGAGTGGGAGACTCTCAAAGTCAATTGAGGGTCGATTTAGTACTTTATAACAATATTATACGAAGTAATCCGAGAATCGCCACACACCGCGTGGGACACTTTCGAAGTCAATTGAGGGTCGATTTAGTACTTAAGAACAATATTATACAAAATAATCCGAGAATCGCCACACACCCTGTGGCAGACTGTCAAACTCAATTGAGGGTCAATTTAGTACTTTATAACAATATTATACGAAATAATCCGAGAATCGCTACACACCCAGTGGGAGACTGCCAAAGTCAATTGAGGGTCGATTTAGTAATTTATAACAATAATTTACCAAATAATCCGAGAATCGCCACACACCGAGTGTGAGACTGTCAAAGTCATTTTTGGGTCGATTTAGTAGTTTATAACAATATTATACGAAATAATCCGGAAATCGCAACACCCAGTGGGAGACTCTCACAGTCAATTGAGGGTCAATTTAGTACTTTATAACAATATTATACGAAATAATCCGAGAATCGCCACACACTCAGTGGGAGACTGTCAAAGTCAATTGAGGGTCGATTTAGTACTTTATAACAATATTATACGAAATAGTCCGAGAATCGCCACACACCGAGTGGGAGACTGTCAAAGTCAATTGAGGGTCGATTTAGTACTATATAACAATATTATACGAAATAGTCCGAGAATCGCCACACAACGAGTGGGAGACTAGCAAAGTCAATTAAGGGTCGGTTTAGTACTATATAACAATATTATACGAAATATTCCGAGAATCGCCACACACCCAGTGGGAGACTGTCAAAGTCAATTGAGGGTCGGTTTAGTACTTTATAACAATATTATACCAAATAATCCGAGAATCGCCACACACCCAGTGGGAGACTCTCAAAGTCAATTGAGGGTCGATTTAATAGTTTATAACAATATTTTACCAAGTAATCCGAGAATCGCCACATAGCGAATGGGAGACTGTCAAAGTCAATTGAGGGTCGATTTAGTACTTTACAACAATATTATACGAAATAATCCGAGAATCGCCACACACCGAGTGGGAGACTCTCAAAGTCAATTGAGGGTCGATTTAATACTTAAGAACAATATTATACGAAATAATTCGAGAATCGCCACACAACGACTGGGAGACTTTCAAAGTCAATTGAGGGTCGGTTTAGTACTTTATAACAATATTATACGAAGTAATCCGAGAATCGCCATACACCCTGTGGGAGACTGTCAAAGTCAATTGAGGGTCGATTTAGTACTTTATAACAATAATATACGAAATAATCCGGGAATCGCCACACACTGAGTGGGAGACTGTCAAAGTCAATTGAGGGTCGATTTAGTACTTTATAACAATAATATACGAAATAATCCGAGAATCGCCACACACCCTGTGGGAGACTGTGAAAGTCAATTGAGGGTCGATTAAGTACTTTATAACAATATTATACGAAATAATCCGAGAATCGCAACACACCCAGTGGGAGACTGTCAAAGTCAATTGAGGGTCGATTTAGCACTTTATAACAATATTTTACAAAATAATCCGAGAATCGCCACACACCGAGTGTGAGACTGTCAAAGTCAATTGAGGATCGATTTAGTACTTAAGAACAATATTATACGAAATAATTCGAGAATCGCCACACAACGACTGGGAGACTTTCAAAGTCAATTGAGGGTCGGTTTAGTATTTTATAACAATATTATACGAAGTAATCCAAGAATCGCCACACACCGCGTGGGAGACTGTCAAAGTCAATTGAGGGTCGATTTAGTACTTAAGAACAATATTATACAAAATAATCCGAGAATCGCCACACACCCTGTGGGAGACTTTCAAAGTCAATTGAGGGTCGATTTAGTACTTTATAACAATATTATACGAAATAATCCGAGAATCGCCACACACCCAGTGGGAGACTGTCAAACTCAATTGAGAATCGATTTAGTACTTAAGAACAATATTATACGAAATAATTCGAGAATCGCCACACAACGACTGGGAGACTTTCAAAGTCAATTGAGGGTCGGTTTAGCACTTTATAACAATATTATACGAAGTAAACCGAGAATCGCCACACAACGAGTGGGAGACTCTCAAAGTCAATTGAGGGTCGGTTTAGTACTTTATAACTATATTATACGAAGTAAACCGAGAATCGCCACACAACGAGTGGGAGACTCTCAAAGTCAATTGAGGGTCGATTTAGTATTTAAGAACAATATTATACAAAATAACCCGAGAATCGCCACACACCCTGTGGGAGACTGTCCAAAGTCCATTGAGGGTCGATTTAGTACTTTATAACAATATTATGCAGAAATAATCCATCGCCACACACACTCAGTGGGACACTGTCAAAGTCAATTGAGGGTCGATTTAGTACTTTATAACAATATTTTACCAAATAATCAAGACTCGCCACACACCGAAAGGTAGGAGACTGTCAAAAAGTCAATTGAGGGGTCCAATTTAGTACTTTATAACAATATTGTAAAATAATCCAAAATCGCCACACACCCCACTGGGGAGACTGTCAAGTCAATTGAGGTTAATTTAGTATTTTAAAACAATATGCAGAAATAATCCGAGAATCCGCCACACACCCTGTGGAGACTGTCAAAGTCAGTGAGGTCGATTTAGTACTTTATAGTAATATTATACGAAATAATCAAAGGGAATCGCCACACAGCCAGTGGGGAGACTGTCAAAGTCAATTGAGGTCGATTTGGTACTTTATAATATTTGCAAATAATCGAGAATCGCCACACACCAGTGGGGAGACTATCAAAAGTCAATTGAGGGTCGATTTAGTACTTAAGAACAATATTATACGAAATAATCAGAGAATCGCCACACCTTGAGTGGGGAGACTGTCAAAGTCAATTGAGAGGTCGATTTAGTAATTTATAACAATATTACATATACGAAATAGTCGAAATCGCCACACACCCAGTGGGGGAGACTGGCAAAAGTCAATTAAGGGGTCGGTTTAGTACTTTATAACAATATTGTACGAAATAATCGTGAATCGCCACACACTGAGTGGGAGACTGTCAAAGTCAATTGAGGTCGATTTATTCATAAAGAACAACATTATACGAAATAATGCGAGAATCGCCACACAACGACTGGGAGACTTTCAAGTCAAATGAGGGTCGATTTAGTACTTTATAACCAATATTTTAGCAAGTGATCAGCGAGAATCACTGACATAGCGAGGTGGGAGACTCTCAAAGTCAATTGGTCGATTTGAGTATAAGAACAATATTTTACCAAATAATCAAAGAATCGCCACACACCGAGTGGAGACTGTCATAGTCAATTAGTGTCGATTTAGTACTTTTAAAACAATATTATACGAAATAATCCGAGAATCGCCACACACCCAGTGGGGGAACTGTCAAACTCCAATTGAGGTCGAATTTAGTACTTTATAACAATATTATACGAAATAATCCGAGAATCGCCACACACCCAGTGGGAGACTGCAAAAGTCAATTGGTCGATTTAGTAATTTATAACAATAATTTACCAAATAATCCGAGAATCGCCACACACACACCAGGTAGGAGACTGTCAAAAGTCATTTTGGGTCGATTTAATTGCTATAACAATATTAGCAGGAAATAATCGAAATCGCAACACCCAGTGAGACTGTAAAAAGTCAATTGGTCAATTTAGTACTTTATAACAATAATATACGAAATAATCCGAGAATCGCCACACTCAGTAGAGGAGACTGTCAAGAATCAATTGAGCGTCGATTTAGTACTTTATAACCCAATATTTACCAAGTAATCCGGGGTATGACATAGCGAGTGGAACTGTCAATCAATTGAGGTCGATTTAGTACTTTATAACAATATTATACCAAATAATCGAGAATCGCCACACACCTAGTGGGAGAATGTCAAAGTCAATTGAGGTCGATTTAGTAGTTTATAACAATATTTTACCAAGTAAACCGAAATCGCCACATAACCCGAATAGGAGACTGTCAAAGTCAATTGGTCGATTTAGTACTTTATAACAATATTATACGAAATAATCCAAAGAATCGCCACACACAGAGTGGGAGACTCTCAAAAGTCAATTGGTCGATTTAGTACTTAAGAAGACATGTATCAAAATAATTCGAGAATCGCCACACAACGACTGGGGAGACTTTCAAAAGTCAATTGGTCGGTTTAGTACTTTATAACAATATTATATGCGAAAAAGTCCGAGAATCATACGCAGTGGGAGACTCTCATAGTCAATTGGTCATTGTAGTTTATAACAATATTATACAAAATAATCCGAGTCGCCACACACCTGTAGAGACTGTCAAGAATCAATTGAGGGTCGATTTAGTACTTTATAACAATTATATAATCAGAGAATCGCCACACCGAGTGGGGAGACTGTCAAAAAGTCAATTGAGATTCGATTGGTACTTTATAACAATATTATACCAAATAGTCAGAGAATCGCCACACCCTGTGGGAGACTATCATAGTCAATTGAGGGTCGATTTGGTACTTTATAACAATATTATACACGAAATAATCCAGAATCGCCACACCCAGTAGGAGACTCTCAAACTCAATTGAGGTCAATTTAGTACTTTATAACAATATTATACAGAGAAATAATCCGAGAATCGCCACACCCAGTGGGGAGACTATACAAAGTCAATTGAGGTCGATTTAGTAATTTATAACAATATTTTACCAAATAATCCGAGAATCGCCACACACAACAGTAGGAGGAGACTGTCCAAAAGTCAATTGGTCGTTTAGTACTTAAGAACAATATTATACGGGAAATAATCAGAGAATCGCCACACGCAGTGGCAGACTCTCAAGAATCAATTGAGGTCGATTTAGTAATTAAGAACAATATTATACGAAATAATCAAGAATCGCCACACACCCAGTGGGGAGACTGTCAAAGTCAATTGGTCGATTTAGTACTTTTATAACAATATTTTGCAAATAATCGAGAATCGCCACACACCAGTGGGAGACTGTCAAAGTCGTTGGTCGATTTAGTACTTATAACAATATAAACGAAATAATCCGAGAATCGCCACACACCGCGTGGAGACCTCGAAGTCAATTGAGGGTCGATTTAGTACTTTATAACAATATTATACCAAATAATCGAGAATCACCACACACCCTGTAGAGACTGTGAAAGTCAATTGAGGGTCGATTAAGTACTTTATAACAATAACATACGAAATAATCCGAGAATCGCCACCGCAGTGGAGACAGTCAAAAGTCAATTGAGGTCGATTTAGTACTTTATAACGTATTTTACAAAATAATCCGAGAATCGCCACACCGAGTGGGGAAGCTGTCAAAAGTCAATTGAGGGTCGATTTAGTACTTAAGAACAATATTTTTGCAGAAATAATTCGAGAATCGCCACTACAACGACTGGGAGACTTTCAAAGTCAATTGAGGTCAGTTTAGTACTTTATAACAATATGCAGTAATCCAAGAATCGCCACACACCGCGTGAGGACTGTCAAAAGTCAATTGAGGTCGATTTAGTACTTAGAACAATATTGTAAAATAATCCGAGAATCATACACACCCTGTAGAGACTTTCAAAATCAATTGAGGGTCGATTTAGTACTTTATAACAATATTATACGAAATAATCGAAATCATACACCCAGTGGGAGACTGTCAAAAGTCAATTGAGAATCGATTTAGTACTTAGAATCAATTGAGGTCGATTTAGTACGTTATAACAATATTATGAAATAATCCGAGAATCGCCACACCGTGGAGCTCTCAAATGAGGTCTGTTGTGCTATAATATACGATAAACCGAGAATCGCACACCAGTGGGAGACTCTGATGAAATGAGGGTCAATTGTGCTAACAATATTATCAGAAATAATCGAATAGCCCACACCAGTGGAGACTGTCAAAGTCAATTGAGGTCAATTTAGACCTTTATAATAATATTAAACGAAATAATCAAGAATCGCACCAGTGGGGAACTCTCTAAGTCAATTGAAGTCGATTTAGTAGTTTATAACAATATTATTCCAAATAATTCGAGAATCACCAGGTAGACTGTCAAAATCAATTGAGGTCGATTTAGTACTCAAACAATATTATTCGAAATAATCCAGAATGTACACATGTGAGACTATCAAAATCAGAAGGATCAATTTAGTATATAACAATATTATGAAAATAATCCGAGAATCTTACACCCAGTGGAGACTTTCAAAAGTCAATGAGAGTCGAATTTAATTACTTAATAACAATATTATACGAAATAATCAAGAATCGCCACACACCCAGTGGGAACTTTCAAAAGTCAATTGATCGATTTAGCACTATAACAATAATAACCAAATAATCAGAATCTACACACCAGAGTGGGAGACTCTCAAAAAATTAGTGGTCAATTTAGTACATTAACAATATTATGCAGAAATAATCAAGAATCACACCAGGTGGAGACTTTCAAAAGTCAATTGAGGTCGATTTAGTAGTTTATAACAATATTATACGAAATAATCAGAATCGCACCACACCGAATAGAGACTGTCAAAGTCAATTGAGGTCGTTAGTAGTTATAACAATATTATACGAAATAATCAAGAATCGCCACATCTTGGGAGAGTTGTCAAAATCAACTGAGGGTCGTTGTAGAACTTTATAACAATATTCAAATAATGCGAGAATCGCCACACAAGTGGGGAGACTGTCAATCAAATGAGGTCAATTTAGTGCTTTATAACAATATTATGCGAAATAATCCGAATCGCCACACACCAGTGAGAACTGTCAAAGTCAATTGAGGTCAATTTAGTACTATAACAATATTAATAATCGAACAATCGCCACTGGTGAGACTGTCAATCAATTGAATTTCGATTTTTGTTCTTTATAACATTAATATGAAATAATCAAAATCCTTGCAGTGGAGACTGTCAAAATCAATTGGTCAGTTGTAATTTATAACAATATTTGCAATAATCGAGAATCATACACAACGAGTGGGAAGACTATCAAAAGTCAATTTGAGAATTAATTAGCATTATAACAATATTTTCAAATAATCAAAGAATGCACACCCAGTGGGGGCTGTCAAAGTATCAATTGAGGTCGATTTAGTACGTTATAACAATATTATACAAATAATCGAGAATCGCCACAGTGGGGAACTCTCAAAATAAATGAGGTCTATTTAGTACTATAACAATATTATACGAAATAAATAGAATCGCCACACACAGTGGGAGACTGTCAGTGAAATGAGGTCAATTTAGTACTTTATAACAATAATTTATACGAAATAATAAAAAATAGCCACACCTAGTGGAGACTGTCAAAAGTCAATTGAGTTCAATTTAGACTCTTATAATAATATTAAACGAAATAATCCAATCATACAGTAGGAGACTCTCTAAGTCAATTGAGGTCGATTTAGTAGTTTATAACAATATTATTCCAATAATTTGAATCGCTACACAAGGTGGAACTGTCAAAGTCAATTGGTCGATTTGGTACTCAAGAACAATATTGTTAAAATAATCGAATGCCACATGATGAGACTGTCAAAGTCAAGTGAGGATCAATTTTAGTACTTTATAACAATATTATACGAAATAATCCGAGTATACACACAGTGGAGACTTTCAAAGTCAATGGTCGTTGGTATGTGTAATATTATGAAAATAATCAAGAATCGTCACACCAGTGGGAGACTTCAAAATAATTGAGGTCGATTTGCACTATAAGAATAATATACCAAATAATAAAATCACACACCGGTGGGAGACTCTCAAAGTCAATTGAGGGTCAATTTTGGTATTGATAACAATATTATGCAAATAATCAAATGTACGGTGGAGCTTTCAAAGTCAATTGAGGTCGATTTAGTACTTAAACAATATATACGAAATAATCCGAGAATCGACACACCAGGTAGACTGTCAAAATCAATTGAGGTCGATTTGTTGCTATTCAATAGTACAGAATAATCCAGGGCTACACCAAAGTGGGACTAAAGTCAATTGAGGTCGATTTAGTATAAGAGCAATATTATGGAATTTGAGAATCATACAACGGTGGTATAAAGTCAATTGGTCGTTTGTGTAACAATATTACAAGTAATCGAAATCGCCACATCAGTGGGGAGACTTTCAAAAGTCGGTGGTCGATTGTTGCTTTATAACAATATTATGTGAACTAATCGAAGAATCGCCACACCAAGTGGGGACTTCAAAGTCAATTGAGGTCGACAGTGGTTTATATATTATACGAAATAGTCAAGAATCATACAAATCAGTGGAAACTGTCAAAGTCGTTTGAGTCGATTTAGTATATAATAATAAGAAAAAATCGAAGTCATCACCTAGTGGAGACTGTTAAAATCGGTGAGTCGATTTAGTAATTTATAGCAATATTTTCAATAATCGAGAATCGC
>NW_024753384.1:0-6250 GCF_018991925.1 Homarus americanus
GGGGTGAACTGGCTAAATTGAAAATCGAGTAATTTGGTAGCAATTTATTGTAGTCTTTAAGCATGCAAAACAATATTCTGGCATAAATTTTTTTTATAATAAGTCCTACCTACATCAAATGGATTTTTAAATGTACATATTTGTGAATTTATAACATAATCAGCGTTTGCACACATGTTACTGTTTCAAGTTTCAAATTATTATATTTTATTATCCGTAGTCTATTTGAAAGTAACCAATGCCTTCATACTCTCTTTGCTTTGGTTTCTTGTCATCAGTAGTCTGCTTGCTATTTGTGCTTTGATGTAACCTTCTCGCCTCTCGTGGCTGTAAACATGGCCCGCTGCTTCTGTGACCATTTTTACACATCTCTCCACACTTTGAGTGTGGGAAGGCCACTTCGGCACCTGCATTGGAGTCTCTTTAAGGTTTCTCAATTCTTGGCTAGTTAGACTTGTTGTCAATGGTGGCTCTAAGACTTCCAAACTCAAGTCAACCAATTCTGACAATTTGGTGGCATTGACGTTTATTGGGGGAACTTTTCTTGAATGAAACGAACAGTCTCCCAACTGGTCGTCATCTATTAGCGTTCCTCTAATCTTTAGAATGACTTCTACAGCCTCGGTTCGGAGATTGGTACATTGACTGCAAAGCATTGCTTGCAAAACTACTTCTGATCGAGCATACCAAGCGGACCTTCTTGCCACAGGTAACACGATGTCCCTCACTACCTTCCTCTGTGTTCTTACTAGCTGCAATTGAAACAAGGTGATTGGGCCCATCCACCCACATAGGATTAAGTTTCACACTAAACCACTGGGGAAGATAAACTCCAATAATAAATTCAACAATTAACCTCAAATTCTTCAGCACTTTGCCCTTCAATTCGTGTTTGGAAATCCAAATCCTGCAGAAACGAAGGGCTGTAGTTAACCAACGGCTGTGACTGACAGGTCCAATCTCCAAGAGAGCCAATGACTGAGGCACTTCTCCTGATCTTATTGCTTGACAATGACCTTTCGAGATTAATCTTGACTCCTTCAAAATGACCTTTGGAAAGGTTGTATTTATTTCTAGTTGTGTTGTTTCATCCAGCATGATGCCAAGGGGACCTGACCACTTGTTGTTGCTCTTTGTAGGACCATCAAGTTCCTGGATGAGATGACGAAGAGGTAGCTCGCCTGTATGTAAATCACATACAATCCAAACAAGTCTTCTTCCTAGTTTTTTCTCTAAATGCGTCATTACACCCCCCTGCCATCCGGTGTTCACTGCAGTTGAATCTCCACCAACAGCCTGCAGTGAACTGCCAAGTCCTCTCTCCCGAACCCAACATAAAATATGATCAGCAATGACCTCTGCATGTTTCTTCCCTTCTACTTCAGTTTCGGGAGCAAAGTGAAACAAAAACCGACCACCAGGCTCAGAACAGACAGAGTAGTGTTCTTCTTTGATGAGACCTGGAAACTTTCTGTTCACTCCCTCTACTTCTAGCAAAACTTTTGTGTCATCTATTCTTCCATCAAACAAAAGACAGGAGAGCCCTCCCTAGCTTAAATCTTTTTCATGCTGATCAGATATTTCCTTCATTATTTTTTCTTGTGCTCTTCTAATTTTATTATGATCTATCACCAAAGATACATCCTCTCGGCTGATGAGGCCTGCATCTATCCAAGCTGCAGTTGCA
This sequence comes from Homarus americanus, assembly GCF_018991925.1. Taxonomy (NCBI): domain Eukaryota; kingdom Metazoa; phylum Arthropoda; class Malacostraca; order Decapoda; family Nephropidae; genus Homarus; species Homarus americanus. The sequence continues at coordinate 1,688 of NW_024753384.1, forward strand.
ATTTCTGCAGCCTCACGAAGTCCAGCATGGTGGCGAATACTAGCTAAAGCAATGTTTGAAATATTTCTTGTGTTGTATTTCATTTTCTTTGGTAAAGGTTCAGATGGCTCTTTGGAACTATCATCTGATGTTGCTTCCTGTTCATCAGAAGAACTATCAAAGAAGTGATAAACATCTTGACACAGCTCTTCCTCTCTTTGGATGGCTTCTTCACTCTTCATTTTCTTCTTTTGTTCCCTCTCTCGGATTTGTTCTCTCTTCTTGGCATTAGCAATCTGCTTTTTTGTTTCTGAATAATCTATTGAACCCATTTGCATACTTCCTTGGCCTTCTGCCTTTGTCCTCTGTGCCTTTATAAATTCAAGCTCTAAAACAGGGATCTTCTTTTCACGAGGACAACCACAATCAATGTGGGAATTATTTTCTCTTACCTGAGTGAGAACAGTTGGATTCAGAACATAATTGTATGGAGCACTTGCAGGTCAAAATGTCAAACAGAGTATCAAGTGTGTGCAGAAATTCATTTTTCCTGGCCAAGTTTCCTTTACCAAGTGATGTTTCAACTGCTTTTTGCCATAATTTCGTTAGTTTTAGCTCAATAGTTCGACACTGATTAATCACAGGTGGTTTGAATAGTGCATTAGCTTTTGTCCATTGATGCAGAAGAGGGACTATCATGTCATTTATGAGTTCTTTATCTGTATAGTTCCTTCTGTCCTTTGCATTTTTTTCTCGAAGGAGTAACCCTAATCTTAGTATGTCTCTCACTGTTGGAAGTTCTGATACAGGAAGCTCCTTCCCTTTACCAACTAGCAGGCTCAAGTGGGTTGACAACTGACTTCTTGTCTTCAATTTTGACATCTTCATACTATCTGACAAATAGAAAAATATTTCAATGTTTCATAATTCAATTGTTGTTTCAAAAAATATCAATTTGTTTATCAAAAATGCTGTAACAGAAATAACATAATAATTTCTTAGAACATAATGTTTTATACAATGATATAAGTAACTGCGACAATCAATATGCCCTACTTACAATAATTAAAATGTAGAATTCGTCTGGTAGAGTAGGTGCAAGTGCAATGAGAGCAAACCACCGTCTATGATATCTAGAAGGAGAGTGAGCCGGGCGCCTTATCCTCACGCTTGGTACAAGTCAAAACAACAATTAAACTGTCCCACACGGAGAGCCTGTTCATGTTCATGTTCTGACATGCATATTGTACACAAGCTATAGAACCATAAAATACTCCATAATCCATATGCTTACATGAGATTAGTTAATATCAAGTGAATAATTCTAATCAAGTCTCATTAATTTGTTGAAATACTGATATTTGAAATTTTAAGGTATAATTGATGTAGGTGAGGGTTATTTCAATTCATTTTTGTTTGCTAATCTCAAGTTTAGACATAAAGAGGCACAATATTTTGACTACCAAATTTGATTTTTAACATGTTGACAAAATTGACACACCCTACTCCACAATTCCCCCAGTCTCCCATCATAACCGCCACTAGCCGCCAACGCCCCGCCTCCCCGCCATCAACCTCCACTATCCTCTCATCGTCTACCGCTATAGCCGCCTCCTCCCCGCCACCAACCGCCTCCTCCCCGCCACCAACCGCCTCCTCCCCGCCACCAACCGGGGCTGCTCCTCCTGCCACCAGCCGCCTCCTCCTCTGCCACCAGCTGCCTCCTCCCTGCCACCAGTCGCCTCCTCCCTGCCACCAACCGCCTCCTCCTCGCCACTAGTCGCCTCCTCCCTCACCAACCGCCTCCTCCCCGCCACCAACCGCCTCCTCTCCGCCACCAACCGCCACCAGCCGCCACTGCCCCGGAAGACGATACAGTATACACACGAGAGGGAGACTACACAGCTGACTGGGGCCAATATTTACCTCTTGTGCTATATTGAGGGAGACGTGTCTGGCACTCCTAGACGCTGGCACTACTCCTCCTCCTCCTAGACGCTGGCACTACTCCTCCTCCTCCTAGACGCTGGCACTACTCCTCCTCCTCCTAGACGCTGGCACTACTCCTCCTCCCTCCCAGACGCTGGCACTACTCCTCCTCCAGACGCTGCACCACTCCTCCTAGACGCTTGCACTACTACTCCTCCTCCTAGACGTGCTGGCACCACTACTCCTCCTCCTCCTAGACGCGCTATGCTGCTGCTGTTCCTCCCAGATTTACCCACATTCTCCTCCTCCCTCCCAGACGCTGGCACTACTCCTCCCTCCCAGGATGCCAGACCACGCCAGCCTCCTCCTCCAGACGCTGCACTCCTCCTCCCAGACGCTGGCACTATTCTCCTCCTCCCAGACGCTGGCACTCACACCTCCTCCTCCTGACGCTGGCACTGGTCACTCCTCCTCCTCCTAGAGCTGGCACTACTCCCTCCTCCTAGACGCTGGCACTACTCCTCCTCCTCCTAGACGCTGGCACTACTCCTCCTCCCCTAGACGCTGGCACTACTCCTCCTCCTAGACGCTGGCACTGCTCCTCCTCCTCGTAGACGCTGGCGCTACTCCTCCGTAGACGCTGGCGCTGCTGCTGCTCCTCCTAGACGCTGGCACTGCTCCTCCTAGACGCTGGCACTGCTGCTCCTCCTCCTAGACGCTGCTGCTGCTGCTCCTCCTCCTCCTAGACATTGTGTCGAGTTTCATGTTTAGTCGAGGACGGGGCGGGGAGGAGGGTCGGGTGTCGCTCACTGTTTGCTACCGCCTCTCGTCAGGAATTGGATGAAATTTGCCGGAAGATGCTGAGGTTGGGAGGCGTCTGCTGAGGTCCCGAGGCGTTTTGCTGAGGTCCCGAGGCGTCTGTTGAGGTTCCGAGGCGTCTGCTGAGGTCCCGAGGCGTCTGCTGAGGTCCAGAGGCGTTTTGCTGAGGTCCCGAGGCGTCTGTTGAGGTTCCGAGGTGTCTGCTGAGGTTCCTAGGCGTCTGCTGAGGTCCAGGGAACACTCAGTTTAGGGACGGTGTGTAAGGGGGATGTTTTGAAGTGGTGTTTGCTGATGTTCGGTGATGTGTTGAGGTATTTGTTGCGGATGTTTGGCGAATTTTTGATGGCTATTATTTTCCATGCCTTTTGAGTTTTTCCTGAAGTGTGTCGTTGATGTCTCGTCGATGTCTCGTGTCTCATTGATGTCTCGTGTGTCAATGTCTCGTTGATATCTCGTTAATGTCTCGTGTGTCGTTGATGTCTCGTTAATGTCTCGTGGACCAGTTAGGAGACAAGTTTATACAGTGTTAATTATTATATTCAGCTTCATCCCCTTGACCCGACGCGTCCCCTCCAAGGCCAGTGGGAGGATACGGGTCGGGTCACATGTCCACTTGAAGAGAGTTCCGCGTGTCCAGGAGGCACAGGCGGAAGCTTGAGCGTGTCCAACTAGACATGTCCATTTGCTGGGAGAGTTGCCCCGACGTTTGATGACGGTGGGGGGTGGAGTTGAGAGAGGGGCAATATAAGCTGCTAAACTCCAGTGTGTGTAAAGTGAATTTAAATTGATAATTACAGAAGAATGAAATAAAACACCGGGAAATGGAAGAATTGGGAGGGAGGGGTGGGTGACGGGGAGGAGGGAGGGTGGGTGAGGGGTGGGGAGGGTGGTGATGGGGAGGAGGGAGGGAGGGTGAGGGGGAGGAGGGAGGGGGGTGGATGGGAGGAGGGGAGGGGTGGGGTGAGGGGGGGGAGGGAGGGAGGGGAGGGGTAGGGTTGAGGGGGGAGGGGTGGGAGGAGGGAGGTAGGTGGGGAGGGAGGGAGGTAGGAGGGAGGCAGGTGAGGGAGTGAAGATAATGGGAATTGATGAGTGTAGTATGTGTGTGTGTGTATTCATGTGGATGTATGAACACTGAATGGGTAAAACACACACACACACACACACATGACACAGGTGACTTCTTACCTCCCTTCCTCTCCCCACGAATGACTCTCTCTCCCTTCTCTCTCACCTGTAACATTTCATCACATTCCCTTCTCGCTCTTCATGAATCCTTCCTCAGGGTGGAAGGGTATTTATATCCCCCCTAGGACTCCTACCTACCCCTCACCCCCTCCCACTCATCCCTCATCCCCCTCACCCCTCTTCCCCTCACCCCCCTTCCCCACTCCTGACGTAAGGTCTCTCCTCCTCAGGGACACAACTCATACAAGACTCCTGCAACCTGTCATCTACTGGAAGCCTTCTGTCCTTCCAATCCTCCTTGTTTCCTCCCCCTCCTAGTCCTTACCTCCTCCTCCTCCTCCTAGCCCCCTCCCTCTGGCCCTCCTCCTCCTCCTTGCCCCCCTCCCTCTGTCCCTCCTCGCCCGCTTCTTACTCCTTGCCCTTCTCCTCCTCTCCGCTCTCTCCTCCTCACCCCCCTTCCCCTTCTATCTTTTTCCTCACGTGGGTCTTTCATCCTTAACAGATACTTATCGAAGACTTCTCAGGACCTCCTCCCCCTCTCCACCCTTCTCCCCCTCCCAAGAGGCACTGATCTAAGACCTCTGCAGGATGTCACTCACTAGGATTCCCCTTCCCCCCTCCTTCACCCCGTTTCCCCTTCCTACATCCCCT
>NW_024753385.1:0-16680 GCF_018991925.1 Homarus americanus
TACTGGCAGTGTGTTTTATGGTAGACCCTGACTGTGCCTTGGGTGCACCGACGACACCAGCCGATCACACACACATTTACTTACTTACTCACTCCACCGACAGACTATTACTTCGTCGATAGATTCTCACATATATTCTTCACGTAATTAGTGAAGGTCGGCTGGTCTCCACACTCCCTCCCCTTCCCCGTGTCCACGGCGGCCACCACACACGTAGCCAAAGATCCATTTACAAGCTCCTTACACGTGTCTGTGCGCCCCACCCACCATTCTCCGGACACACACACATTTCATCCTGTCCTCGGATGGGCGTGTGACTTGTGGCAGGTGTCGTCGCCCTTACCTTACGACCCAAGACAATGTTTCTTACCTACCACTGTGTCGTACATTACTGCTGTCTTCCCTGCTGGCGGGGCACGTAGGTCGACCATCACACATAATGTTTACTTACAAAATACACAATAGTTTCCACCATTCAGGATGATGCAATAACTAACCTCTTGAGGATTTTTAGCTTTAATTATCGTCCTTCGAATGTTATTGTTTAAACCAACGTCCTTAAAGATTTATAGCTTAAACCATCGTTAAAGGTTATAACAGCTGGGTTAAGTTCCCTGTCATCATCTTTTAGGATTTGGTTTGACATTAAAAATAACCATTATTCCCGTCTTTATATACAGCATTAACCCTAGGCCACATTATTCACCGTCTTGGCCACTAGTCTTGTTCATCATAGTTTAATACCGTCTCTTCACTATCCCGAGTTCAGACCAGTATCATCTGCATATCGAATATTTGATACTACTTTACTATTAACTTTTAGTCCTTGATCGTTTCTTATAACTTTTCTCATTATAAATTTTTGATCGGTGATTATGCAGTCCTGGAGATAGCACGCAGCCCTTACTAACTCCTTCCGAGGGTTAGGTTAGTTAAGGTTAAGTTAGGTTTTATTAATTAAGTAGATGATGATGATGTTAGGTTGTGTTAGGGATCTCTTGAAGACTAGGTTAGGTTAGGTAAGGTTAAATTGGGTTAGATTGGGTTAGATTAGGTTTTAATTAGGTTAGGTTTGGTTAGGTTGAAACAAGGGATGGCTCCTTAACTTTATGATATCTGGTTAATGTTAGGATAAGTGTTATAAAGATAGGGCAGGTTAATGTTTGGTTTGGTTTGGTTAGGTTAGGTTTGCGTTATGTTAGGTTACATTAGTTTAATGTTAGGTTAACTTAATGGACTAGGTGGCGAAACTGCGAATCATCCCCTCCCCCCCCTCCCTCCCCACTCCACCTGCTGTTTGATAATTTTGATAAACGACCAAACAGGCAGACAGACAGAGATAAATACACGAATAAATATAGAATGAAATGGACATACACTTAGACAGATGAATATATCAAATAGACAGATAGATAAATAGGCAGACAGACACAAGACCCCCCAGGTTGGTATGTCATGGTCCTTCAGTGTGTGGTGATAAATGGCTCGGGTCTTGTGTGTTAGTGGGTCTGCGGGTCTCTGAATTTTCTAAAAGTTATTATTACTTTTTCTTCGTCAGTAATATATAGGAGTGATGCTCAAGGTTCCTTTATTAACGGTGGGTCTCTCTCTCTCTCTCTCTCTCTCTCATGATAAAAAACTGATCGACTTGTACCTGTGGTTCTTGTTTGTGTTTTAATTGTTAATTAAATACAACTTTTTTTCTTATTTCTAATTTCTACTGTTGTTCCAGCCACATGTTGTATTGTTAATAATAATAATAATAATAATAATAATAATAATAATAATAATAATAATAATAATAATAATAATACGGTAATAATAATAATAAAAATAATGATGATAATAATAATAATTGAGACGATAATTATTAAAATATAGAGGCAGGAGGAGGAAGAGGGAAGGAATGATGTTAGTTGAGAAGATGACAATAGTAGTGATAATGCTGGTTGTGGTAGTGATGGTAATATTATACACGTAACAATAATGGTTGCCCTTCGTGTACGAGGATGGCCGGCCCTAGGGCCACCTAGGCGTGAATTTGTTTAAGGTGTTAGAATCTGTCGCCAACACCACAACCACACCCTAAGTTAACGAGTTGTATGACCCAGTTTCAATGAATAATCCGAGAAGACCGGACAACTCGCCAACTGCACTGGCTAACCATTATTCCAGAATAAGATCAGCAAATCGATTAACATCTAGGTTCCCATTTACTGGTAAATAGAAAGCCAAATGTCGTAAAAAAATAAATGCTCATAGTTTCACTTCGTCCGGGAATCGAACAGGGGTCCACTCTCATGCAAGGCGAGCATGCTGACTATTACACCACAGGTTGCCAAAATCACGTTTAGTAAAAATTTTTTTTTTTTTTTTCGTGCTGGTCAAGCCCCGACCAGAGGTTAGCTAGACCCCCGGACAACTCTTTCGGAGCTTGACCAGCACGTGGTATTGGTATTATTATCTCGACTTGATTATATGTTATAAATTCACTTGTGAGTTTTTCAATGTTTTGTTTTGTATAATATTTACTTATTCTAAGCTAAATGTTAACAAATAAATGACTTAAATAATACGAAAACAAACAAATAAAAGCGGAACTCCACCTAATATATACTGTATGTTACACTAAATAGGGATAATTGGCCATTAGTGATAACTTCTATGTATTTCTCTTTTCTAGAAGCTTTTGACTGGCCATAAACGATCCTGTAGATCATAAATATACATATAAATGAATACCTTCATGCATAATGTAACCTGACCAGACCTAACCTAACTTAACCTAATGTAGCCTAACCTAACCTAACGTAATCTAGCCTTCTTGTTCTTGTTCTTGTTCTTGTTCTTCTTGTTCTTGTTCTTCTTGTTCTTGTTCTTCTTGTTCTTGTTCTTCTTGTTCTTGTTCTTGTTCTCCTTCTCCTTGTTCTCCTCATCCTCCTCCTCCTCCTCCTCCTCTGCATTATACCATCATCAACTAAATTAAAACTCAAACGCCTTAACCTTACACACTGTGACCCTGGGTTGGAGAGGGGGGATGGGGGAGGGCGGGGGAAGACTCACCTAAATTACCCAGCAGGCGCTTTGTGACACCCAACAAGTGAACTTTGGGTGGGGGCAGTTTTCTCGCCAGATCTAGACCAGTGGGCAGTGTTAACCCCCAAAGGTCACCGAGGCAGGAGTGACCTTTGGGAAGTTTTGGGATTATAAATAGTGTTGTAGGAGGTGGTGGTGGAGGTGGTAGGTTAGTGAAGTCCTTGGTGGTGGTGGTTTGTTGAAGAGGGTCTGTTTTTTTTATTGTTTTTATGTTTGTTGTAATGTTTGTTTGTTTGTTTTTTGGAATGATGTTTTTGTGTTGTCATTTTGTTTGTGTTGTGTTGTTGCTGTCAGCAGGATGTGTTGCTTTTAGTGGGGTGTGTGTGTGTGTGTGTGTGTGTGTGTGTGTGTGTGTGTGTGTGTGTGTAGTATGTGTGTGTGTGTGTGTGTGTGTGAGAGAGACACAGAGAGAGAGAGAGCGAGAGAGAGAGAGAGAGAGCGAGAGAGAGTATCAACACAATTTCCATAGCATATATTTGCCAACAACTTTGTCATAACGTAACAGTGAGCCAGGGACACTCTCTCTCTCTCTCTCTCTCTCTCTCTCTCTCTCATGATAAAAAACTGATCGACTTGTACCTGTGGTTCTTGTTTGTGTTTTATTTGTTAATTTAATACAACTTTTTATCTTATTTCTAATTTCTACTGTTGTTCCAGCCACATGTTGTATTGTTAATAATAATAATAATAATAATAATAATAATAATAATAATAATAATACGGTAATAATAATTATAGAGACGATGATTATTAAAATATGAGGCAGGAGGAGGAAGAGGGAAGGAATGATGATAGTTGAGAAGGTGACAATAGTAGTGATAATGCTGGTTGTGGTAGTGATGGTAATATTATACACGTAACAATAATGGTTGCCCTTCGTGTACGAGGATGGCCGGCTCTAGAGCAACCTAGGCGTGAATTTGTTTAAGGTGTTAGAATCTGTCGCCAACACTACAACCACACCCCAAGTTAACGAGTTGTATGACCCAGTTTCAAGAAATAGTCCGAGAAGACCGGACAACTCGGCAACTGCACTGGCTAGCCATTATTCCAGAATAAGATCAGCAAATCGATTAACATCCAGGTTCCCATTTACTGGTAAATAGAAAGTCAAATGACGTAAAAAAAATGCTCATTGTTTCACTCTGTCCGGGAATCGAACACGGGTCCACTCTCTTGCAAGGCGAGCATGCTGACTATTACACCACAGGTTGCCAAAATCACGTTTAGTAACAAAAGTTTTTTTTTTTTTTTCGTGCTGGTCAAGCCCCGACCAGAGGTTAGCTAGACCCCCGGACAACTCTTTCGGAGCTTGACCAGCACGTGGTATTGGTATTATTATCTCGACTTGATTATATGTTACAAATTCACTTTATGAGTTTTTCAATGTTTTGTTTTGTATAATATTTACTTATTCTAAGCTAAATGTTAACAAATAAATGACTTAAATAATACGAAAACAAACAAATAAAAGCGGAACTCCACCTAATATATACTGTATGTTACACTAAATAGGGATAATTGGCCATTAGTGATAACTTCTATGTATTTCTCTTTTCTAGAAGCCTTTGACTGGCCATAAACGATCCTGTAGATCATAAATATACATATAAATGAATACCTTCATGCATAATGTAACCTGACCAGACCTAACCTAACTTAACCTAATCTAGCCTAACCTAACCTAACGTAACCTAACGAAATCTTCTTCTTCTTCTTCTCCTCCTCACATGCATTATTTCATTATCAACCCAATTAAAATTCGAACGCCTTAACTTTACACACCGTGGTCCTGGGTTGTGGGTGGAGAGGGGGGATGGGGGGATTGTTGGGGGAGGGCGGGGGGAGACTTCTATATTTGTCTTTGATACCCCCAAAATGTTCTCCACTACTGAGGGTACACACAATCACTTATTATCTTGAAATAGGTTCTTATTCTCGTAAGGGAGATATACAGAGGAACAAAGAAACTGGCTTCCACACCATAAGGACTAGTGATCTCAACTACCTGTATCACTCCGCGCTGGCATGTACAGATACCAGCATTCACAAGCTGAATACATAATATGTAAATATGATAATTCACATACATAACATGGTGCATAATAAATGGAAATATTTCATAGGATTAATACATGTTCTGTAATATTTTACTATACATAATTAATAGAGTAATATAAGAATACACAGCTTAAGGTACTACTTCGTGTCCATATTATACACCTCCCTCCCCCCTATACGCTCATAGTTTCATCTTGAGCGGACCTTTTGTTTCTGAGTCGCTCGGACCTGCGGAGTACCGGGGCAGAAACACAAGGTGGGGATAGATTTACTGTAAAGACATCACATTAGGGGACTCTACTGGGGAAGGGTCAACACTAGGCAGCTCCACAGGTCGGAGGAAACGACGGTTCCTCCACCATACTCTACCACTAGGAAGACGCACTTGGTAGTCCCTGGACCGGCCAATACCCATAACAACCCCAACCTTGTCCCAGCGGTGAGATACTGGATCTTGAATCCTGACCTGCTGGCCGATACTCAACCTGGGAAGGGGGCGGGCATGACAGTCGTACCGAGCAGCGACGTCTGCGGCTCGTTCTGCTGCACGGCGGTCATATTCTTCAGTCTTGGCTTGCCATTCTTGAGAAAATGACTTCGGGTGGGCAGGAACACAAGACCTGAGATGATATCCACATAGAACCTGGGATGTGGAGCGTCCGGTGAAGTTCGGAGTGTTGCGTTACTCTGACAAACCTCGATCGAAGTCCTCGCAGTCGATATTTCCTGAGGGTGACACCCTAAGGATCAGGTGTTTAACAGTCTTGACTGCGGCTTCAACGTGTCCATTCGCCTGGGGGTAGTGGGGCGAGGTCACGACATGACTGACTCCCCAACGGTCCATGAAGTCCCGGAACTCGTGGCTGGTGAACTGGGGTCCACCATCAGTCCTGAGGCGGAGGGGAACACCAACTTCTCTGAAGTAATGTCTGAAATTCCGGATGGTAGCAGTAGCCGTTGTATCACTACCACAGGGGACGACAACAGGCCATCCAGACATTCGGTCGGCAATGACGAGGAAGGACTTCCCTGCCACTGCAAAGAATTCGGCCGACACAGACTCGAAGGGTCTTGAAGGGTTATCGTCGCACATTAAAGGTTCCTGTTGCTGGCTGGGTTGCAGAATCTGGCACGGCTCACAGGCACGGACGGTACTTGCAATGTCCGAATCGATTCCGGGCCAAAATACAGTCTGCTTCGCCCGTCGCTTGGTGGACTCCATTCCTCGATGGCAGTCGTGAAGGCGAGTCAAGGTACGGCAGCGTAGGGCAGCAGGAATGACTACTCGTGGACCATACAAGACGAGGTCTCCGTCACAATAGAGGTCCTCTCGTATCTTCCAGTACGGGAGTAGCGATTCATGAAGGTCGTATCGGTTAGATGGAAATCCCTGGGACACAGTCGACGAGCCGGATATAGGAAGGGTCGGCCCAGGCTGTGGTGCGGAGATCTTCAAGGGTCTTGTCTGCATCCGGTGCTGTAGACTCTTCTGATGTGAAGACGGCCTTCAATGAGACTACTGACTTGAGGGATGCGGCAGCTGTAGAACACAACATCTCGTCCTCTGGGGTGGGGCGACTGACCGGGGCGCGGGACAGGGCATCCGGGATGCACATTAGCTTACTGGCACGCCACACAGCCGTGAAGAGATATGGCGAGAGCTTCTCATTCAAACGTTGAAGGCGAGGATTCTCTACTGCAACCAAAGAGTAGTGATTGATAATAGGTACAAGAGGGCGATGATCCGTGAAGAGGGTGAAGTGCTGAAGTCCTATCAGGTAGAAGCGGCACTTCGCCATCGCCCAGACAACAGCCAACATCTCCAGCTCAATCGTGGCATATCGGGTCTCAGCGTCCGTCAGGAACCGGGATCCAAACTGAATTAAGCGGAGTTGTCCACCGCCATGGTCCTGCAGAAGGGCGTAACCAACGCCGTAGAGTCTGGAGGTGTCAGTCTGGAGGACGGTGGGTACGGCTGGGTCGTAACAGGCGAGGACAGGTGGACTTAAGAGGGCCTGCTTGACTCGCTGGAAGGCCTCTTGATGATCTGGGGTCCACAGGAATGTCCTGGGGCTCAGCAGGGGGCGTAACGGCTGGGCTGCGGCGGAGATGTCAGGTGAAAATTCAGCCAGCTGATTGACCAGACCCAAAAAAGAACGGAGGTCTGTCAGGTTGGCAGGGGTTGGAAAATCCCTGATTCCACTTAATTTCTCCGGGTCTGCTGAGAGAGTGTACCCACAGAAGTTCACTGATGGTGCGGCGACTACAAACTGGTGAGAACTTCATATATTCGGGAGAGGTGGGTACAGTAGTCTTCGTCATGGAGTAAAATATCATCAACCACCTTGACACAATTCTTGACTCTTTGAAGGGCCGCGTCACCACGTTGACAGAATGCATCGCCCGTAGCGGCAAATCCCATGGGGCCTCTGCAATACTGATATCTTCCATATGGTGTGATGAATGTAGTCAATTGCTGGCCTTCTTCGGCCAACTCGATCTGCCAATAACCACATAAGGCGTCCATCGTTGTAAAAAAACTTCGCCTTCGGGTCCACAATTCGAACAGCTGCGAAGGGTGTGGGTGAAGGGTGGGCTGGACGGGAAACTTGCTGGTTAAGTTTTGACACATCGGTGGTGATCCGTACTCCACCACGAGGTTTGGCGACGGGGACGAGAGGGTGGCACCAAGGTGAAGGTTCGTCTCCGGCCAGCTTGATGATTCCCAGAGCAGCCATGGAGTCAAGCTCTTGTCTAACTAGCTCCTTGTAGGCGTGAGGAATCAAACGAGGGGTGTGGATGGCAAAAGGTGTGGTACCATCCTTAAGATGAATCTTCATAGGTGGACCCACCATCGGCTTGAGTGGTGTGGATCCCAAAGATTTCTTCGTAGCCAACACGTCAGCAAACTCCTTGAGAAGGTAAGCTCTTGCATCAGAAGGGGACGTGTTTGTAGCGATAGGGAGTTCCTTCAACCTGTTGACTTGGGTGACCTTTAAAATAGGTTTGGGGAATTCCTTGGAAATAATGGCCAACTCTTGACAAGGGCCATATGATAAAAGCGGAGTCGGGATCCCATCATGAACATCAATCCGGGCTGAGCAAGACAGCTTACCAAAGGTAAGAGTAGCTGTCTGACCGCCGCCAATTATTTGTTTTCGTTATGGGGTCTATAAAAACAGCGGCCAGATCAGAACTGTTGTCTAATTGCGGTAATAATTCAATCTTCATCTCTACATAATTGGTTTGATAACAAGAATAATGATTAAGACAGTGTCAAGGTAACTGGTTCAGGGTGTGTGTGTGTGTGTGTGTGTGTGTGTGTGTGTGTGTGTGTGTGTGTGTATTACATAGTGTGCAGCTTATGAGTCACACACACACACACACACACACACACACACAGGACCTCTTTACACTATAACCACCACCACACCACAACCATACCAAAACCACCCCCACACCACCACTCCACCACACCACAACCATACCAAAACCACCCCCACACCACCACTCCACCACACCACAACCATACCAAAACCACCCCCACACCACCACTCCACCACCATACCAAAACCACCCCCACACCACCACTCCACCACACCATAACCACTACTATACCACAACCACCACCACACTATAACCACCTCACAACCACCACCACACCATAACCACTACTATACCACAACCACCACGCAACAAATGCCACCACATAAATACTACCACTACACCACAACCACCACTACACGATAACCACCACCACACCACAACCACCACCACACCACAACCACTCCACAACAAATACCACACATAAATACTACCACTACGATAACCCACCACCACACCACAACCACCACCACACCACACCCACAACCACCACACCACCACACCACAACCACCACACAACAAATACCACCACATAAATACTACCACTACACTACAACCACCACACAACCACCACCACACCACAACCACCTCACAACCACCACCACACCATAACCACCACCACACCACAACCACCACGCAACAAATACCACCACATAAATACTACCACTACACCACAACCACCACTACACCACAACCACCACACACCACCACCCACACCACACCACACTACCACCGCACCACAACTACCCACCACACCACAACCACCACACAACAAATACCACCACCACACAACAAATATACCATAAATGCTACTGCACTACACTACAGCCACCACACAGCCACCCACCACACCACAACCACCTCTGACCACCCACCACACCACAACCACCCACCACCACAACCACCACACAACAAATACCACAACATAAATACTACCACTACACCACAACCACCACTACACGACAACCACCACCACACCACAACTACCACCACACCACAACCACCACACAACAAATACCACAACATAAATACTACCCACTACTGCACAACCACCACACTGCACCACAACCACCCCACCACCACAACCACCACCACCACAACCACCACACAACAAATACCACCACATAAATACTACCACTACACCACAACCACCACACAACAAATACCACCACATAACTACTACCACTACACCACAACCACCACACAACAAATACCACCACATAAATACTACCACTACACCACAACCACCACACAACAAATACCACAACATAAATACTACCACTACACCACAACCACCACTACACGACAACCACCACCACACCACAACTACCACCGCACTACAACTACCACCGCACCACACACTAGATAATGAGGCAACTTTTTGCCCGAGTCGATAGTCTGTGATGTCTATGACTTTTAACTGTTGACATTTTAAGTGTTTATGTTGTATCACTCACACCACATACTGCCAGTGAGACGCTCTCGTGTTTAATAAATGGTTGCCCCTCGTGTAACGAGGATGGCCGGCCCAAGGGTCACCTAGGGGTGAATTTGTTTAAGGAGCGTGTCAAGGAATAGTGCGAGAAGACCGGCCAATTCGCAACTGCACTGGCGAACCATTACCCCGGAATACGATTAGTAAATCTATTAACAATCAGGTTCCCAATTACTACTGGGTAGACAGAGGCAAATGCTTAAAGAACCTTGTCCATAGTTTAACCATGCCGGGGATCGAACCCAGGTCCGCTCTCTTGCGAGGCGAGCTTGCTTGACCATTACACCACAGATACGAACACGTACGGCTCACCTGAAGATTAGTCCCTGCAGTTTATTTTACCCTAAGATTAACCTCTAACACTTTTTTGGGGGAGATTAAGTTGGGTTGGGTTAGTTTAGATTAGATTAGGTTAGGTTAGATTATAATTAGGGTGGTTAATCTTAAGGTGAAATAGCTGGACTAATCTTCGTTGATCCCATACAGTCAAGTTAACAAAATGCAAGCTGTATGGGATTAGATTTAACTATTAATCTATGTACTGTTACCAAACATAACATAATGTAACGTAACGTTACGTAATGTAACGTAACGTAACGTAATTTATAGTAAAATAATATAAAAAATTTAAAACTTAAAACTCATGAAAAAATACAGCAAACGAAAAAGAAAAATGATTTATCGATGTATTATTATTATTATTATTATTATTATTATTATTATTATTATTATTATTATTATTATTATTATTAAGCCCTAGTACATCGAATATTGTTAAGCCACCAAAGAATTACTAAAAATTTCGTTTTTTCCTACACCACTCAGCCCGGCCCACTGACTACCGACCAGCCGCCATCATATTAATAACTTTCATTTTGTTTTAATTTAGTATTATTTCATAATAGATAAAAGCGTAAATCGGTTGTGATATCTGCTATTATAAATTAATTAACGAATTTATATATTGTTATGTAGTACTATCTTATATATCGGTTCGGTAATATTAGAAAAGTGGGATCTTTTTAAGCCGAGTTTAAATGGCTGCCGGTGGACGTGTTGTTGTCAACTAGGGAAAGGATTTAAAGTGTAAGTTAACATGAACAACAGTGCCTTAGCGTGTGACTAAAAAGGATTAAAGTTTTTATGAGAACGCCAAGAAGAGACGACAGTGCTTTGATATACAGTAGAGTTTAGACTAAAAATGGTTGAAAAACTTAGGAAGAGGATGGTCGTCAGGGCTCTGATTCGGTAGTTTGGGTAGAGCGAAGTAATCATTCGTCCTTTTAATCAGAAATGAACAGTACAAAATAAATGGAATGTTTTCTATCAGCGGTTCAGAAACAGTTGCACTCCAAATAACAAGATGTATATAAAAAACTGCCGACAAAGCGGTGCTCTTTAAGGGAAGATAATGCACCAAGTCTGTAAGAGAAAGTTCACCTGACCATGACATCAGCCCGCAGTGTCTACCTCCTAACGCCCCTGGTATGTTATAGTCAATGAATCAAGGGATCATTGCACACGCCAAAGCCTCTTAATGGCATGTTAAATGCTGGTGAAGGTGGTGATCTCGACGCTGCACGAGGCTCCTGGATAAATTACAATATTTATCACACCATCACTGAACCCCGAGTCCTAGCCAGACGTTACACAAGCTACAGGTAATAGTGTTGTGGTGCAAACTATGGCCTTCAGTGGTAAATGAGTTAGAGGTTCACTGATTCAACTGTAGAAATCAAGTATCCTTGAAATAGTAAAATTGTTCCAGGGTTTGATGTCATGGACACCCAGGACCTAGATAATAAGCCTTGTGAAGTGTAAGTATCACATACAGCAGAGTTAGTTCACCCAGTTGTGGATGTGTTTTCCTAACTTTGCCGTTGGGGAAGTAAAGGTGGTCGAGTGTAGTATTGGTCACATTACCTTGTATACCTACAAAAAGCTTAACTCTCACCATGTTGTATCCATACTGGCCTTAACAACTCGCCAGGCTTACGTGATCCACATTCACAAGAGAAGTAATTTTTCCCTGCCTTCGAACTGACTGACGAGGACACTAACCTGGCAAGGGGGATTATAGGCACAAACCCACTTTAAGAGAAGTAAAAAACATGAATGACAAGTCTCTCGAGTCACTGAGGACCTGACCACCCACCACCAGCACCTGTACCACTTAGTCATACCGTAAGTGCAAACAGTCATTAGTTCATATTTTTGGCAACGATGTGTTTTTGGGCGCGGCCTTAATGACAACAGACAAAACGAACCAATTAAACCAAACCTAAAGATCTTGAGATATTTTAAAGTTGAATTTGGTTGGGTGGTTTTGCTTATCGTCATTATCAGTTTAGTCATGGTTAGACCAGAACCTACATTGTTGTCAGAAATTTGTCATGAATAATTAATTTTAATAATTGTTAAGATCATTATCGCAGTCTTTAGCACCATGGTACCTGCAGTATCATACACTTACATTAAAACAAACTAAACCTACCTAATCTAACATTACCTAATATAACCGAACCTAACCTTACTTGGTAAAGATTCGAAAATGGTCACTTTATTGCATTTTCGTCGGAAATTTATATTTTTCGATTTTTTTTTATACTTTGAGATTTCACTTGAAAATTTTATTTTTATCGCACAGAGTGGGCAGGTCTTTGAGGTAAAGGGAAATCGTGAGGTAAAACACGCAAAACGCTGACGAAATTAAACCTAACCTAATTTAATTATCACAGAAATGTTAGGAGTAATTTTTAAGAACGGGTGCCCGGGTTAAGGAGCCAAGTTAGGAAACATTCCAATAGAAGAAAACTTCTTCAGTTTAATTAAGAACATCCAAAAATGGCGGAAGAAATAAATTTTTACCAAATAAAAAAAAATGATCAAGAACCTAACCTCAGTCAATCAAGAGTGCCGTCCCCATATATATGAGGGTTGGCGACCACAGTCCTCCACTCTAAACTTTCTCGGACTGTTTTTAACAATCCCCCAAGGTTTTAATTTCATCCCCTGGCCCTCTTACCCTCAACTTTGCCCATTAATATTTCTGTTATTATCCCCTCGTCCCTAATTATATAACCAAAGTATCTCATTTTTTTTATGTACAGTTGGGGACATTTCCGACTAGTACACTCAGCGTTGTCAATCCATTCTTTCCGTGAGGTGTGAACCCCCGCGAGTATCTGAACGTGAATCTGAAGCCTCCAAGTTACTCGGTGAGACATGAGGTGCACACAGTAGCCTGGGACCACAATGATATAATTTGTCTCCATACATGTGCCTGGCAACGTTGACATAGATAATTAGTGTAGTATGGACGCTTTTCATTCACCTAACGTGGAGTAATTATACCTGTCCTGCAGTGACAATGTAATGCTGAAAAAGGAAAAAATCTACCACTTTATTTATCCTCAAGCAAAGTCTAAGGTGTTATAGTGCCAGGCTTTATGGAGTGTGGTGTGGTGGTGGCGTGGTGCCTAGGATTGTGAGACAAAGTCAATAGTCTTGCCTGCCGCATTTCTGTCCAATCACCTAATTTTCTACTTGTTTACCAAATCTCACTTACGTAACGGGAAATGTATCACCTCTGATCATTACACACATATTTTCACTATTAATATTGTATAGTATATTTTTGTAGCGTACACAAAAAAAACACTCATAAATACAATTTCTCTTCATGCCTAGGCACATTTCGTCATGGCTCAGGTTTATCCCAAAGTTGACATGAAGAGCATGACTAATGTCCACATACTATAGCAGACAGGCTGTAATAATGTTATGTTGTTTATCTCAATGACACTACAACCAAATGGTAAGTATTAGCATTCAGATCTTGAGTATGTCTTACTTAACACAACAGTGTGGCGGTGCAACTGTCCCCTATCCTCTGTCCAGTGCACAGAGACCTCCCCTCCCCTACGTCCCCTTACGTCACACCACCTCCCCTAAACATCCCCCTGACATTATTTCGGTTATTTACATTAAGAGAGTTACAGGGTGTATTAAAAAGGTATTTGAAGGCTAATTTTGTTTTTCAATTTCTGTGTGTGTGTGTGTGTGTGTGTGTGTGTGTGTGTGCGTGTGCGCGTGTGCGCGTGTGCGTGCGCGTGCGTGCGTGCGTGCGTGCGTGCGTGCGTGCGTGCGTGGACCTCGTCACACATGACAGCCTTTACATCAGACCTGTGTTGTCTGTCATCTCTCCACCTCGACCCTCCACATAAAACCTTCACTGAACGAAAAGCTTATAATTTTTAGCCCCTCTCCTCAGAGTTATGAGTTAGTGTTAAAATGTATTATAATTGACCTTCCTTCAGTTTCGTTTATCTAGGTGTGTGCTTAAGAAAATACCTTATGTTATATGTAAACAGTTCCCGTAGTTTGATATAAGAACATAAGAACATAAGAAAATAAGGAGTCTGCAATAGGCCGGTTGGCCTGTGCATGGCAGCTCCTGTCGAGAGTTACTACCACTCTCTATCATCCATGAATCTATCTAGCCTCCTTTTGAAACGTTCCAGAGTTCCCGCACTTACTACAAAGTTGCTAAGCTTGTTCCACTCGTCCACCACCCTATTTGTGAACCAGTTTCTTCCTATCTCCCTCCTAAACCTAAACTTATCCAACTTGAATCTGTTGCTCCGAGTCCTATCCTGCTCGGATATTATAAGAACTTTATCTATATCCCCTTTATTGATTCCTTTCACCCACTTAAATACTTCTATCATATCTCCCCGCACTCTTCGTCTTTCTAGGGAATGCAAGTTAAGTTTCTTTAACCTATCCTGATATGGAAGGTTTCTAAGTCCCTGAATCATTTTTGTCATTCTTCGCTGCACCGACTCTAGTGAATTTATATCCATTCTATAATAGGGGCACCAGAACTGAACCGCATAATCGAGGTGCGGCCTAACTAGCGCAAGATATAGTTACAATAAGACCTCTGCACTCTTGTTACTTACACTTCTAGATATAAAACCCAATACTCTGTTTGCCTTATTTCGAACATTAACGCACTGTTTTCTAGGCTGTAGGTCCGGGCTTACAAGTACCCCTAGGTCTCTTTCACAAGTCGACTTCTCTAGGTTGATGTTGTTCAGGCTGTATACATTATAAGTATTTGTTCTTCCAATATTAAGTACGCTGCACTTGCTGGTGTTGAATTTCATTTGCTATTTTTCAGACCACCCCTGCAGTTTATTTAGATCCTCCTGTAATGCATTTGCATCCTGCCCTGAATTAATTTGCTGCCCTATTTTGGTGTCATCCGCAAACTTGCTTATGTCACTGCTGATCCCAGTATCTAAATCGTTTATGTAGATTATGAACAAGAGTGGGCCTAGTACTGACCCCCCAGAACCCCACTGGCACGGCCCACCTGACGCAATAATTACTCCACGCTGACCCTCTGCGTTCTATCGGTGAGCCATGATTTATCCACTTAAAACTTTCCCTCGATGCTACCATGAGCTCTAATTTTTCTTGTAGTTTCCTGATGCGGTAATTTCCGTCAAATGCTTTGCTAAAGTCTAAGTAACATCGGTTTCGTCATTATCTACTACCTCGAAGACTTTCCTAAAAAACGTTAGCAGATTTGTTAGACAAGATTTTCCCTTTGTAAACCCATGTTGAGAGTCGTAGATTAATTTGCTTTTCTCTAGATGCGATCGGATGCTATCTGCTAGAATTGATTCAAGAAATTTCCCCACTACTGACGTCAAACTGATCGGCCGGTAATTTGACGCTGATGCTCTGTCTCCATTTTTAAATATGGGTACTACATTCGCCTGTTTCTACAACTCTGGCACAACTCCAGTGTCTAATGATTTTGTAAATAAGTTTACGAGGGGTCCGCTAATCTGTTCCCTACACTCTTTTAAGACTCGAGGAAAAATTTCATCCGGCCCTGGGGATTTTGTGTTCTTTAGTTTATTTACCTTCATAAGAACATCCTCTTTTCTGATAGTGATATTCTTTAATTTCTCTTCTTCCTTTCCCTTAAATATCAGTTCCACCTCCGGAATTTCATCGCAAATTTCTTCTGTGAAAACTGATAAGAAGTAGCTGTTCAATGCTTTGCTCATGTCTTCACTGCCATTTATCATTTCTCCCCTCCCTGAACTTAAAAGGCCCAACTTTGTCCTTGACCTTTGTCCTATATACCTGGAAAAATCCCTTGGGATTCGCCTTGGATTCTCTTGCTATTTTGATTTCATAGTCTCTTTTTGCTTTCCTTACATTTTTCTTAACATTCCTTGATAGTTCATTATACCTGTTTCTGAGCTGCTCCTCCCCTCCCTTTAATTTCTTATATATTCCTTTCTTTATTCCTATGTCATGTTTAAGTTTTCTGGTCATCCACCTTGGCTCATTCTTATTTGACCTAATTTTTCTGTATGGTATATTTTGTTCTTGTGCTTTATGTAGTATACTGGTGAATATATTATAGTCATGATCAATTGTTGTGTCATCTATGACCTCACCACTTCCTACTGGGAACTGACGTGACTGTTCCCAGGTGACCTCACCTAGGTACCTTCTTAAACCCTGATAATCCGTCAACCGAAAGTTTGGGATTCTGACCATATTGTCATTGTTTTCGTTTCCCAATTTAGGGTGAACCTGATTTCTCTGTGATCACT